>NC_056731.1:1830829588-1831129588 GCF_019279795.1 Protopterus annectens
CAAGGAAGGACATTCCTGAGCACCATGGAACCAAAAGAAGCTCTTCCTCTGGAGGCCAAATTCAACTTGTGATGCAGTATAAAGGTATGGGAGTTGGCCCAAGTCACAGCTGAGCAAATGTCATTGAGGGAGGCTCTAGCATGGAAAGCTGCTGAAGTCACCATAGACATTGTAGAATGGACTTTCACTTTGTGAGGCAATGTGATGCTGTTCTTGTCATAGATGAAGGTAATGCAATTTCCCAATCATGACACTAATGTAACTTTAGAAACCAAATTACCTAGTCTTGGTCCAGAAAAAGCCAGAAATAATTGGTCTGATTTATGGGTAGATTTTGTTCTGTCCAAATAAAAGTGGATTTGCCTGTGAACATCTAGGGAGTGCAGGCAATAGTCTTCCTTGTTAGAATGATTAGGAAAAAATACTGGGATATCAGTAGACTGGTTGCTAGACCACTTTGACAGCACTTTCGGTAAAAAGGAAGAACTGGTTCTCAATGAGACTCTATCCTTATGGAAAATAAGATAAGGATGCTTGATGCATAAGGCTTGAAGTTCTGACAGACGTCTGGCCGATGTGATAGCAACCAGAAACAAAGTTTTCCAAGAGAGGTACTTTAAATCACATGAAGATGCAGGTTCAAAGGGGGTGCTGTCAGGGCTTGCAGAACCAAAGCCAAATCCCAAGGTTATACTGGTTCTCTAAAGGGAGGTTTTGGGTGAAAAACACCCTTCAAGAAAGTCTTACAGAGTCTGTGTGACATGAGTGAAGAGTCCTGGAAACCAATGTGGAAATTAGAAATGGCAGCTAAATGAACATGAATAGTAGAGGCTGATACCTCAGATTAAAAAAGATCTGACAAGTAATCCAATACCACCGAAACTGGGGCTGACAAGGGGTCCAATTGTTTGTTCACTGCCCATAATGTAAACCTTTTCCATTTGCTGAGATAGATTAGCCTGGTGGATGATTTATGAGATGCAATAAGAATATTGCGCACCGGGGAGGAGAGGTTATCCTGCCTGGCAATAATTGGAAGTGCAGAAACCAAGCGGTAAGCTTCAGATTTATAAGGTTGAAGTGGGTCAGACCCTGTGGATGGGAGATCAACGTCAGAGTTGGATTGAGAATCCATGGTCAATCTAGCAGGTGAGGTCAGAGGAAGAGGAACCAAACTTGTTGAGGCCAATATGGAGCAATGAGGATTACTTTGCTCTTCAACTGCCATGCTTTCTTCAAGAATTGGAAGATGAGAGGTAGAAGAGGGTAAGCATAAAGCAGACCCGAGGGCCAATCGTGGATTAGAGCATCTCTCTGTGACTGTCCCAGAGGGGGGATCAGGGCAAAGTAGTTGCTCCACTTGTGGTTGGTTGGGGAGGTGAATAGATCGCAGCAAGGCAGGCCCCAGTGGTTGAAAACTTTTGCCGCTATCACAGGACTGAGGGACCACTCGTGCGGTTGTAGAATGCACTTGCTCAATTTGTCCGCTATCACACTGGAGCTCCCAGGAACGTGAGTTGCAATTAGAAAGTGGTTGGAAGCCATCGCTCATTGCCATATTCTCAAGGCCTGTCAGCATAATGGGTAAGCTCTGGTGCCCCCTTGCTTGCTGATGTACCAGACTACTGACATGTCTGACTGGATTGCAATAGTCCTTGATGGAAGGATTGAGTGGAATGCTTGCAATGCTAGTAGCACCACCTGCAGTTCTAGGACACTGATATGCAAATGAACCTATGTCTTTGACTAGGTGCCTTTGACGGAGATTCCCTGACATAGCACCCCCCATCCCATCAGGGAGGCGTCCATGGTCACAGTGGTTTTTGGCTGATGGGGGTTGAAGGGGAAAGACCATTGTTGGGGATTTTGGGACATCCACCAGAGCAAATCTTGCTTGCATCTCTGAGTTACACTTATCTGAAAAGACAAAGGATGTTGTAGAGGATACCACTGAGTGAGAAGTAGCCACTGAAGAAATCTCATGTGGAACCTGGCTAGAGGAACAATGGTGATCGAGGCTGCCATTGACCCCAAGAGTTGGAGTACGGACCAGGCAGAAGATTTGTAGTGACAGATTAGTGGCTGAACCTGTTGTCTTATTCTTTGAAGTATGTGATCTGGGAGAGATGCTGTGCAATTGCTCGTGTCCAACAGAACTCCAATGAATTCTAAAGATTGTGTCTGGGTCATGTTGAACTTCTCCCAGTTTATAGTGATTCCCAGGTGCTGAGCTGTGAGAAGAGTCTAATCTAGGGCTTCCTCCAGTAGACGGTTGGTGGGGGTGGTAAGGAGCCAGTCATCTAGGTATGGAACCGCCGAGAATCCTTGAAGTCACAGGTGAGCAATAACCACTGCCATGCATTTGGTGAACACTTTGGGGGCTGTAGAGAGACCGAAGGGCAGTGCCTGAAATTGGTAATGACTGGCTCCCATGCAGAAGCGGAAGTATCTTCTTGAGCGCTTGTCCACTTTTATATGGTAATACACATCTTGAAGAGCTAGAGAGCACATCCAATCATCTTCTTCCAAAAGAGGAAGGCTAGACAAACATGACCATCTGGAATTTCTCTATTTTTACAAATTTGTTTAGTGTGCTGAGATTCAGTATCAGTCTCCAGTCCCCTGTCTTTTTTGGCACTAAAAAGAACCTTGAGTAAAAACCAGATCCTATCTGGTCTGGGGGGACCATTTGGATGACTCTTTTTTTGTAGCAGCTTTCAGACTTCATGTGCTGCTTCCCTTTGACTGGGTGGGACGTCGGGTAAATTTTTGGGTGAAGTGGGACAGAGATGGAAAGGAATGTGGTAGCCTCTGGATATTATTTGTTGGACCCAACAATCAGTGGTTATGGTTCACCAGGCAGTGGGGTACAAGGAAAAATGACTCCTGACCACTTTCAGAGGTGAGCAGTCAGGCAACACTTCAGGAGCGCTGGTAGGGTTGCCCAGAGAAGGAATCTCTGGAACCGTGGTTTCGTGGACCTCCCCTGCCCTGAAAGGGGCATCTTCCATTACTTAGGGTAGAACTCGGCACGTGTGTCACGGAAAGAGCCCTGTGATTTTCTGTGCCACATTTTCCCGCTCCTCTGATTTCTGGAGTAGAATCGCTGAGGGGTGGAGTGTCAGACACCAATGGCAGACAGGGTCTTACCATCCTGTTCATACCTTGCCAGCATATCTTTAACCTTTGGCCAAACAATGAAGCTGCCTCGATAAGGGCATTCATAAAGGAAGCCTTAAAGGAGTCTACAAAGTCGCAAAGACGCATTCAGGCATGACGTCTTGTGACTATGCCTGCCGCTCTAGCCGCTCCTTCTATTGTGTGTGAAATGAGGTGCATGGAAGAATTGGATATCGATTCTAGTGTTGCTATCTGAGAGGCTATGTTGTCGTGCACCTCATCAAAAACAGCTCCTGCCAAGGTTTCAGAGAGTTGGTTGATAAGGTCCCTCTGGAGCCTTGTGAAGTGTGCCAAGTAGTTCAAGGACCTTGCAGCAAAGGTCGATGAAGCAAACACATGCTTCCCAAGTCTGTCTATCACCCCCGACTCCTTGTTGGGCAGATGGACAGTCTGGCTCTCTTCTGCCAAGGCTTTTTTGGTTGCAGCCGCCACCACCATGGCATCTACTGGAAGACCTTTGGACAAATGAGGATGTTCAATAGGGGGAGATAAAATTTTGTCAGGCCTCCGAGGTACAGCTTCCAAAATGTCAGGAGCCTTCCATGCATGCTGGATGATGAGCTGGACAAACTCACTGGCCGGTGGTGTAACCCAGGAGGTAGGGGGCGGGGCGCAAAAGGCCTGCAGGAATACAGATTCCTCTGAGGAAGAGTTGGAGGGCTTCCAGTCGCCCCTCTGTTGTAGGATCTCAAGGATGTCACCAAAGGACATCTCATCAGTGGGTGACTGTGGGGACCCTTCCCCGTCAAAGTCCATACGTTCGGTCAGAGACTCCTCCGTGGAATTCATGTGCTTCCTCTTGCATGAAGACTTGTAAGGGACTTCCTCAGTGAGGAGCTCTGGGGAAGATTGGGAGCAGGGGATCTCCTGAGGGGGAGAAACCTGAGAACCTTGTGCCCGGGATCCAGTAGTTGTGGCGTGTGACAGCTGCGGCACAGAGGGGGGCAAGGACACTGACAGGGATGTTTTGCTAGCAGAGGCTAGTGCCCTCTCCATGGCCTGGAAGGCCGGACACCCGAAGAGGGATGGGAGCCCAGAACCGTGCATGACAACCTCAGAACGGGGGTCACACCCCGCTCCGATGAGCCGACCCCCAGACTAGGAGTCTCAAGAGGACTGTGGAGCATGAGGGGAGGAGGATTCCTGGAGGGTGCCATAGAAAAAATTGGCATGGAACCAAGAACACCTACCCCCATGGCAGAGCCGCTAGCCTGAGAAGGGCCCCAATGCCCAGTGCACCGAGGACCACAAGGACGACTCCAGCTCCAAAGTGAGGTCCACTGTTTGTGTCGAAGGAAGTGAAGCTGTTGTTGGAGGAAGGGGCTTTGATGCTTCCCTGGAAGCCGAAGGAGGAGTGCAAGATGGAGTCTGTGGAGAAATATGATCACCTGCAAGAGGGAGCGCAGCTTTAGATGGGTGAGAGAGTCCCCTGGCCAGAAGCAACTGGTCAAGCCACAACACATTTATTTATTTTATTTATTTATTTGAAGTTTGTTTGCCAGGATAATCCATTGGACCGAATGAGCCCATTTTCAATGGAGTCCTGGGGAGAAAAGCTCCAAAAGATACAATATCAAAAATATCAAAAATACAAATAAGAATAAAGTAAATTATAATAGGTAGAACATAACATCTACTGTTTGATAAGTATCATAGTAGTACATATAAGCACAAGATAGTATTAAGAAAAACAGGAAAAGCAACAGAAGAGCAAATACAAGAATAACAAATAAGTTTGCAATTTTTAATTTCTATATTCACTAATAAATGTAAAGAGAGAAAGTATTAGTTAAGATTCTAGTTAGTAGGTGTGCACAGATAGTATTTACATAAGTGGTTAACTATAGTAAGAGTGTTCCTATGGAAGGGAAGGGATTGTAGATTAAGGAGTGTGTAGTAGCTGGAGGAATTATGCAGGGTGGGTACAGGAGCATTCCCAGAGAGAAGATAGGTGTGAATGGAGGAGAGATTTAAAGATAGGAAGGCTGCTGGTAGTATGGATATGTGATGGGAGGGGGTTCCAGAGGCGGGCCAGGGCAAAGGAAAGTAAGAGTTTACCTGCTGGATGGGTAGGTTTATGGTGTTCAAGTAGGTTCTGAGTGCTGGTTCTAAGGGGTCTATTAGGATGGTGCATGGTGAAGGCTGAGGAGAGAGAGGGGCAGAGTGAGGGCTTAAAGATGAGCTTATGAGCTTGAGTTAGTTGAGTGTAGGTAAGATAGTTTGGGAGCTCTAGCCAATTAAGTTTGTGGAGGGCAGTACAGTGGTGGGAGGAGGATCTATGGCCAGAGGCGAATTTAGCGATTTTGTTGTAGCAGGAAGAAAGTTTTGTTTTGGTAGAGGATTTAAGGTTGGTTAGTAGTGGGGCCCCATATAGCAGAGAGGGGATGAGGTATGTGGTAGATAGGAGGAATCTGGTAGATGGGGAGAGGAGGCATATGTGCCTGTAGAACATACCAAGTTTCTGATGTGTTTTTTTAATATTTGTTTGTATGTGGGAATCAAATGTGAGCTGATTATCAATGAGAGCTCCTAGCAGTTTGGCATTGGAGACAATTTCTAGGGATATATTATTTTGACTGGTTATGAGGAAAGAGTTTTTGTCAATAGTTATGCTTTTTGATGGGGTGAATAGTATCAGTTTGGTTTTAGATGGATTGAGAGCAAGATGATTATCATGCATCCATTTTCAGTGGTTGTGAAGGCATCCTGAGTTATTTTTTTGAGGGAGGGAATGGAGTTTGCAGCGCAGATAATGGTTGAGTCATCTGCATATTGGACTATTTTAGCATTTGGGATATTGTGGTGGAAGTCATTAATGAAGATATTGAATAATAATGGACCTAATATGGAGCCTTGAGGTACACCAGTGACAGTGTTGAGGTAAGAGGAGGTGGATTTCTTCCATTTAACAGATTGCTGCCGATTGGAGAGGTAACTAGAAAATCAATTGATGCAAGAGGGGGAAAGATGTAGGTTAGAGAGTTTGTTGAGTAACAGGGAGTGGGAGATGGTGTTGAAGGCCTTAGAAAGGTCTAGGAGCAGAGTAGAGACAATATAGTTAGAGTCTCTAGCTTTATTTACAGTTTCAAGGAAGGAGAGAAGAGCAGTAGTAGTGCTATGACCGGGTCGAAATCCATGTTGTGTTGGGGTTAATAGGTGATTATTGGTGAGGTAAGGTAGCAGTTGTATGTGTATGCATTTTCTAGTAGTTTAGAGATGGGGGATAAGATGGCAATTGGTCTGAAGTTGGAAATGGCGTTGTTGTTGCCTCCTTTGTGGAGGGGAATGATGTAAGCTTTTTTCCAGATTTGGGGTACATAACTTTCTTGGATGGACCGATTTATAAGTATGCTAATTGGGAAGGCAATGGCTTCAGTAGCTATCTTTAGGAAGAAGGAAGAGATGTTGTCGGGAGCGTTAGAGCAAGGTTTTAATTTAAGAAGCATTTTTTTTATAGTACATATGGGTATGGGATTGGGGGAGAAGAGAGGGTGGTCAGAGGACGAGCAGTCTAGATTGGAAGTGGAAGTAGGAGTTGTAGCTGGAGGAGTAGAGTTATTGGAAAATGAAGATATTAATTTAGATATGGAATCAATAAAGAAGCTGTTGAATTGGAAGGCGAGATCGGTATCACTAATATTTTGATCTGGTTGTGGGTTTTCCTTTTTGCCAGGGTTGAAGAGGGAGGAGATACTATTCCAGAACTTTTTTGGGTTAGTCTTATAATTATTTTGGAGGGTAATATAGTAGGATCTGCGGTCAGAATTGATAAGATTTTTGACTCTGTTGCGGAGTGTTTTGTAGTCGTTTAGGGAGGCTGGGGATTTGTCTATATAGTAGCTTTTCAAGGCTTTATTGCGAAGGCGCATGGTAGCTAAGGTGTCTTTTTTTAACCATGGGAAAGTTTTGTTCTTAATTCTTTTTGTTCTAAGGGGAGCTAAGGAGTCGAGGAGGTTTAGAAATGATATATTAAAATAGGTGACAACTTCATCTAGGGGTAGTGTATGTAGGGGACTCCAATTGAATTGTTTCAATAATTCAGAGAAGGTGTTTTGGTTGAAGTTCTTTAAGGAGCGCACAGAGATGGTGGTATGAGATAGCTGTAGAGAGGGAGAGTGACGGTGAGCAAAGGTAGGATAGTGGTCACTGAGAGGGTCAGGGAGTGTACCGCTACTTGAGAATAGGTGAGGGTGTGATACCAGAATCCATTCTAGGGTGCTTCCACAGGAATGGTCTTTAGATAGTTAGGGGGGGTTATTTCTGAGTCTTTTATAGAGGGTCTTAGCCATGTTTCAGATATTGATAGTATATCTGGGTTATTGTGGAGAAGCCAGGCATGGAGGTTTGGGATTTTGTTACATATACTTTGGGCATTTAATGCTGAGAAGGTAATGTTTTTTGTGGATGAAGGTGTGTTTGTTGAGGAATTTGGGGGAGTGTTTGTTGAGGAATTTGAGGGAGATGGACCTGGGTTAGGGTGTATGTCACCTGACAATAGGGTGGTTATGACCTGGTGAAGACGAAGATAAAGATAGTTGGAGTGTTTGGTATATAGTTTTAGGGTTGTGTGTTTATTTAGAGTAGTGCAGGAAGCACAAGGGTTAATATTTTAGTAGGTGGATATAAGTTTGAAGTGGGGGAGTAGGGAGGAGTTGCAGGGGTATAGGTGAGGGCTTATGAGGGTGGAAGAGTGTATGTATTGCTCTGGGAATGGGCTAGTTATGTGATAGTGAGGGGAGTGAGTGTAGTGGAAGGGTTTGGTGATGTAGGAAAGATAGGATAGGCTTAGTAGTAGTAGTAGATGGATAATAGGTGAGGAAGGTTTGGTTAACATAGTTGTTGGTTTTATGTTGGTGTGGAGGGGCGTTATTAGTATGAATGGAGTATAGTTTGTGTGGGAGTGGTTTGGTTAGGTAATTGATGGGTGGGTTGGGGGTGGAGATAGGAAGTGAGGAGTGGGCGGGGAAGGGTGTAATTGGAGTGGGAGGGGTTAGTGGAGGTATAAATGTAGAGATAGTGGGGGCGGGTGGGAATTGGGGGCAGGGTAGGGGAGTAGAGTGAGCCTGTAGGGCAAACGAAGCGGGAAGAGCCAGGAGATGAGGACTAGGATGAGACTATGGAAAACAATCAGTAAAGATAGGAGTGAGAGACACAGGTAAGAAACTTAAGGTGAGTGGACACTAGGGTAAGAGACAGGGAGGTGCGTCAAGGGTGGAAGTACAATATAGGATACTCAAGGTACAAGATGAATTTACTACTGAAATGTAGCTTTGTTTGTTTTTACTGTTTTTCCTGTTCTGAGAGACTCCTGGTCGACCTCATAGAGAGACTTGATGGAGATTCTGGCCTGTCTAAAAAGGGGCTGTACTGACTTCCCACAAACGTATCTAAGGAAGGAGAGTACTTAGTCCTTGCGAGTTTGTGTAGTGCACAGCCCAGAACCGAGGGTGTTTGCACCAAGGAGAATGGTGCCGATGTTATCTGCACCGACAAAGGCAGCACCATAGGCATTGAGGGTGTCTGCACCGTGAAGGGTGGTGTGGTAAATGTCTGCACTGATGAATACAGTGCCGTCAAAGAAGGTGTCTGCACTGGTAATGACGGTGCTGAAAGTGACTGCACTGAGCAGCATGTCGGTGCTGAAGGCGTCTGCACCATAGAGGGCAGTATCCCAGAGGTTGACTGCATCTGCAAGGACAGAGCCGAAGGAGTCTGCACCAATGGTGCCGAAGGAGACTGTACCTGTACAGACGGTGCCAAGAAGATCTGCACCGACATCAGCGGTGCCGAAAAGAGCTGCGACGAATCTGTCAGAGCCGTAAGTGTCTGCACTGGGAACTCCCGTGCCAGTAGTGATGAAGAAGACATAGCTGGAGTGAGAATCAACTGGGGTGGTGCCGAGGCTGGGGCCAAAAGGACCACAGATGGTAGCGCTGGGCCCGAGATTTTTACCTTTTGTGAGTCGACTCCTTGCGATCTCCAGAGGGAGATGAAGGGAGTGACCTCGAGGAGGAGGAGGAAGAAGAAGAACATCTCTTACGTGTTTAGAAGCAGGGGGTGAGCCCTCTGACCCAGAGATAGCCTCGCAGAAATAAGTTTTAAGGAGGCCCTTTAGAATAAGTTTGTTCTTCCTTACATTCAAAGTCTTAGTTGAGAAATTTCTACATATCCCACACGGAGGATCCACTGAAAGGTGGGAAACATTCAGGCAATAAACACACAAATCATGGCCATCAGAAAGCTGTAACTTACGGCTGCATTCTGTACATTGTTTGAAACCAACGCTACTTTTCTTATCCGACATTGGGAAGTGAAGGAGAAAGTACGACACTACTAAAGGGTTAAGAAACTACCCAGAAAGGGAGAAGAAGAAGAATTACTAACAATGGTAATGGAGAATTACTTCAAAGGTAAGAAAAAGGAAATACTATACGGAGAGAGTCTCAAAAGTTGCGATAGGGTAGGAGAATAGACATAGTGAAGAACTGAAAACTTTCTAAACACTAATAATGGAAAAACTTCAAAAAATTGAACACTTAGCTGAGAGAAAAGGCTTGATACAGCTGTACAGCAATGCGGCAAACGAGATCTGAGGTAACAGGGAGCAGAGCATTGTGGGTAGGATATTGGCTCGAGAGTTTTTGGCTGATGCAAGCTTGGTATAAAGCCAGCTCAGTTTCAAGGACAGAACTGATAACCCAGCAGTAAGGAATGAATGAAGATTAACAGCATCAGATTTAGTGTTATGTTTTAATAAAAAACTAAAACTATAAAATAAAAATATAAGTAAAACAAGATATTTTTAATAAATAATGTTTTTTTATTCAGTCACTCTAAAAGGTAAAAAAAATAAGGAAGAGTGAAAACTTTGCAAAAGAAACACAGACAAGCTGATTTCAGAAAAGCATTTGAGGCTGGTTTTGCTGATGCCTGCTACTTCTTCCAGTACCTCATTACCAGAATCAGCAAATGAGTATAGTGAAAGCAACCTAGGGAAAGCAAAGAAATTTGAGAAAGAAGGAAATCATGCTTCTATGGCAGTGGCTGATGAAAGGAAATCAGTCTGTGGTCAGACTGGAATTAAACTCCACCCAGTCATTAGGAAGATAAAGGTGACAATTTGGAAGGGGCTGGAGTGAGGGAGTTTGAAGCGGACAAAAATGAGACAACATGGATCTAATATTATGTTAATTACATAACTTTCATATCTAATGCTGTCTATTTTTATCTGTTAAAAGATGTAGGACAGAATCCCAAACTGTCAACTGGGTGGTATCAAGGAAGGACATTCCTGAATATGGTGGAGCCAAAAGACGAATGTGATCTTGACTGTTCATCCAACCTATAGTTGGCACAAAGGTGTGTACTGTTGCCCAAGTAACTGCTGCACAAATGTCATCAACTGACAATCCTTTGTTGAAGGCTGAAGTAGAAATTGTTCTAGTTGAGTGTGCATTTGGTTTACTGGCTAAGGATAAGTTTTCTGTTGGTGTACAAAGAATATACAATCTGAAAGCTATCTTGGCAGGGTTACTTTTAGATTCTGCTTTCCCCAGTTTTGATCTAGCACAGGAAATGAATAACTGGTCATCTTTAATAAAATCTTTTATCCTATGAATATAGAATTTGAAGACCACAAACGAAGAATCCACTTAAAACACCAGTTTATTGCACCAGTAGCACTTCGGCAACCACCTTCAAGGAGTATAAAACATCACATAATTTACACAGTTTATATACCCTAATACATCTAACAATTAAACAAGCAGCCTAAACCAATTAATCAATTGTTGTGTCTTTCGGCTTTTCCCGGTTAGGGGTCGCCACAGCGGAGCTCCGGTCCGCTAATGATTGGCAGTAGATTTTTACATGCCGAGTTGCCAGCTCTGATGCACAACCTTCAATGAAGGTACGCCCATTCACACATGTCTCCACATAGAAGACGCTCTAGCTGAGAATTGAACAGGACAACGTCTTACTGTGAGGCGACAATGCTACTGCAGCACCACCATTGCAGTTAAACCAATGAATCAATAAACATTAAAAAATACTTAATACTTCTTTCTCATCAGATAAGAAGCTTCCAGTTACATTCCACATTCAGACCCTGAGGAAAATTGTTTCTGCCACTACAGAGTTGAGGGACCATTCCTAAGGCATTAGAAGCATTCTGTTCAATTTGTGTGCAAGTACATTAGTGCTCCCTGGGATGTACATTGCAATTAGAAAGCAATGAGAAGAGATCTCCCACTGCCAAACCCTCATGTCTTCCCAACACAGCAGGTAAGAACAGGTTCCTCTTTGTTTGTTGATGTACCATACCACAGTCATGTTGTCTGTGTAAATGGATATTACATCCTTGGGGAGTAGGTCCTGAAATGTCTGCAAAGCTAGGAGGACTGCCTTCATCTCCCAGAAAATAATGTGAAGATTGGTCTCTGTTGCTGACCATGTACCTTGGACCATCTTCCCTTCGAAATGCACCCCCCCCCCCAAAGGGAAGCATCCGTGGTCACTGTATAGGATGATCCATCTGAAAACAGCAACTATTGGTAACCAGCTGGGAGGTCAGCCACCATGAGAAGTTGTTTCTGCATACCTGTGTAATTTTGATTTTTGTATGCAGAGGGTGAGTGGATTATGTCTATTGTACTGATAAGGTCCACTGTAGTACTCTCATGTAATATCTTGCTAGGCACACCAAAAGGATCTTAGATGCCATGATGCCTAAAAGATGCAGGATCAATCTCGCTGGTGGTCTTGGATGGTGGAGAACTGGAAGGGATATCATGCGTAGCGACTGAAGTCTGTTTGGAGTGAGGCTGGCTATTCTAAGCTTTGTATTCAGGTGGCATCCTATGAAGTCTAAGGCTTGTGTTGAAGTCAACTAACATTTTGGAAGATTTAATAAAATTCCTAGGTTCTGAAGCAACTGGAGTACATGGTCTTGATGTTTGCAAAGGAGATGCTCAGTTGGGGCAGTGAGGAGCCAGTCATATAGGTATGGGAAAAGCTAGATCCCTTGAAGACGCAGGTGCATGACTACAACTGCCATGATCTTGGTGAGCACCCTGGGGGCTCTTGTGAGATTCAACAGCAAAGCTCTGAATTGGAAATGATTGGGTCCCAGCCGAAAGAGAAGATATATCCTGGAGTGCTTCATTATTTTGATGTGATAGAAAGCATCCTGGAGATCTGTCGAGCTCAGTAGAGGTAAAGTGGACTGAACCTTGACCATCCGGAATTTTGTCTGTCTTGTGAATATATTCAGGTGACATAGACCCAAAATATGTCTGTGGTCCCCAGTCTTTTTTTGGTAGTAAAAAGAACCTGGAATAGACTCTGGATTCTAACTGGTCATGGGGGACTGGGTGGATGATTCTTTTTTTCTAACAGCTTTAAAATTTCTATGGTTGCTAAGTCCCATTGATTGGGTGAAACACCGGAGACTTTCTTTTTCTTTTGTGGTTGAAGAAAAAAGGAAATTGAGTAACCTCTGGATATTATCCTTAGCACCCAGGAATCTGATGTTATCTTTTACCAGGCTTGAGGGTGTAAGGAGAAACACCCCCCCCCCCCGAATGCCTCCAGAGTGCAGCAGTCCAGCAACCGTTCAAGGGCGATGAAAGGCTTTGTCAGGGAAGAGACCATGAAAACCTTGATTTTGCAGTCTGCCTCTGACTTTTGGGCATTGTCCATTAAAATCTCTTCCCTCCATGCCACGCGAAGGTCTTTCACCTTGGGAGTCATGGAAACAAATCTGTGATTTACAGAACCACATCTTCTTTCCCAATCGCTGGCTTCTGAAGAACGTTCTTTGTGGGGTGAAGGAAAGCAGTCCCACTGTAGAGAGAGTCTTGCCATCTTGTTGACTCCTGGTGCATGTATCCTTGACCTTGGGTCTAAACAAAGTGGAACCATCATAAGGGGCATTAATGCAGGATGACTTAAAGCCTTCCACAAAGTCACATAGTTGCATCTGGGCATGGCACTGCATAGTAATGCTGGTGCCTGCTGCTCTGGACGTACCATCAACTGCATTAAGAGAGGAGATGCATGGCCACATTAGAAGAATATTGAAGGGTCAAAATCTCGGAGTCCATTGCTTTTTGGTCACCTGCTGGCAATAACCGTGAGAGAGATTTGGTGATCTCCTTTGTCAAGTCTCTCTGGAATCTTGTAAGATGAACAAGATAATTCAGTAATCAAAAAGCAAAGGTTGCTGAAGCGTAAGTTAGCTTTTCATATCTTTCCATTTGTCTAGACTCTCTATTAGGTGGACTGATACAAGACCTTTCCTCTGATAGCTCTTTCTTAGTGGCTGCTGCCACCACCATAGCATCTACAGGTGGTCTCTTACTTCAGTGCTTCTTATCAGCCGGGCAGATAGTATAAGATCATCCTTCTTTGGGATGGACTGGTGTCCATGCGTGTTGAGACATTAGGTCTATAGGGCAGTCAATGGGTGATACCACACAGGATGAATCTGGTCCGGAAACAAAAGCCTCCAAGAATACCGACAGATCTGGAGAAGAGTCTTGGGATGACCAACCTTTCTCTCTGCTTCATCAGTTCTAGAATGCCTCCAAAAGAGACACCTTCAGAGATGGAGCGAGGGGAACTCTCTCCTTTCTCTAAGTCAGTATCTTCCATGATAGACTCAGCTGATAAATATAAATGTTTCTGCTTACATGTTCTTTTTCTGAGAGCACCCTCTAGGAGTTCAGCAAAAGGGTCAGAGTCAGATAGGGAATTGACAAAGCAGATTTCCTCAGAAGCTCTTGGTACTGACTGTTCTTATATGACTGGAAGAGGAGGAGAAGAAGCAGACTGCAGGTGGTAGTAGCTGCCTTATCTTTGGAAGATGCCAAAACCCTTTTGAAAGCTTCAAAAGTTGAGGCTGGTATCAGTGCTGATGATTCCCTTCGCGCTGAGGAGGAAAAGGAAATCTCAGCACTGATGAACCTCAGCTTCAAGGATGTTCTTGGTCCCAAGCTATTTACAGCCGAGGCCCCAAGGGGAAGATAAGGGTCCTAGAACCTCAGAGTCAAATCACACCCTCAAAACTTAGCTCCAAGTTTCATCTCGATCCAACTGTATTGGCATTGGTAGAGATTGGGATATACTTGGTGTCAAAGATGCCAGAAGCTCTGGTGCTGCCAAAGAAGCCACTGTTCCAATCGGTTCCAATCAAGCCAAAGTGAAAGTTTAGATCAGTGGAGAATCCTGTATGAAGAGGTTGAGATGGCAAACACTCAATACCTTCCCAAGGGACACAGCTGGGATAACCCCGAGCTGTTTGTGCGTCTTCTAAAATTTCCTCATCATCTTGTCGATGTCCAGCTCTGTAAAGACTTCTAGATGACCAAGAGGATGATGTTACTGAGGATAGTTGAGAGTATCTCTTGTCTTGTAATACTAGAGAGCAGAGCCTAGACGTAACCAGTTCCAGTGAAAAACGAGTCTGTAGAGAAAGAGTATGGGGACAAGGGGTTGTCGGTTCCATGGTATTTTAGCGTTGGGACCAACAGACATGGTCAGTTACAGTGATCTCTTTTTCAAAGTTTTGGTTGGAGATTTGCTTCTTTCCTTTTCTTTGTCTCAATGTTTGCAGAGACCTGGCACTGAAGGCTGCACAAGACTGGCAGTCTGTGTTGAGGTGAGCCACAGCAAGATAGTAGATACATTTCATATGTGGGTAATGAGGGGGCAACTTGTGCCTACACTCTGAGCATTTTTTGAAGCCTGAAGCTTCTGACATGTTGAGCTGAAAAATAAGACAGGTCAGCAGAAAAAATACATTACAAGCTATAAGTACAACAGAAACAGCACTACAGGAGAATAGGAGCAATAGCTATATAGAAATATTATTTTCTATTTTTAATACAAAATAATGATATAATAGGCAAAATCTAGTGAAACTTAAGAAACAATCGAGGTAGGAGAGGTGTGTACTGCTGAAGATAACTTTTGCAAAATAGTAGCGAGCTCCTTGCACATCTGAACAGTTCGAGCTGCAAATGAGCTCTGAACATCTGTGAATCCCGTTGGATCTGACAATCCACATGTTCTACATGTTTGCTCAAAATTTGACAACATTTGATCTTTTGTTTACAATGGATTATTTTGCAATTGCTGCATTGTCTTAATTTCAAAAGTCCATTTTTGGTTTGAAGTTAACTTTAATAAAATTGAAATATGTACATTTTTCTGGACTCATTTCATGGAACAACAGTCTTTCAATGCACATTGTGTGACATAACAGCAAACATAGAAAACTGAAGAATCTCAAATATGGGTACGGATGTCAAAGCAAGTAAATACGTACATTTTGCTATATCATTTAAAATAACAGAAAATATTTTTTTTTCGAAGAATAGAGCATTATTTTTGTTCTCATTTCATAAAACAGACCAATTATATTCTCTAAAT
This sequence comes from Protopterus annectens, assembly GCF_019279795.1. Taxonomy (NCBI): domain Eukaryota; kingdom Metazoa; phylum Chordata; order Ceratodontiformes; family Protopteridae; genus Protopterus; species Protopterus annectens. The sequence continues at coordinate 1,830,845,201 of NC_056731.1, forward strand.
ACACATTAAGTCTGTTACCTAAAACTGTGAACATACAAGATTGCTATGAATCAAATGGTTTCAAAGTACCCAAACTGTACAAGACTACAGGTAGTATCCAGCAACAGAGGACTATATCTCTCAATCCATCTGAAATAAATAGGTCAAGACCCTCAGCTAAAGAATGCACTAAGTTGATAATTCCAGCTTTAAAGAACATACAAAATTATCTCCACGTAATGCATACATACATGCAAATATTTCAAGTACAGGCATTAATGCCCTTCTAGTCTGTCAATATACCAAAAAAAGAAGTTATGTCTTAACAAAATGTTCTATCTGTGTTGTCGATCTTTATCTATACTTGATTTGTGGGTTACGGTTCCAATCCTTGGAACCAATCCAGCCAACATATAGCTCGTGTCAGTCAAAAAATCTCTTGAGCTGCATGTCTACCCACAATGCCCCTCTTCACATTACCTCAGATCAAGTTTGCAATCAGACAGAAGAAGACACTCTAATATAAGTCAGAAACCTTGTCCAAAGCAACCCTAACAATAAGAACGTCACTCCACCAGACGTCTAAAGGAGAGGGCAGGCGGGAGGGACACAAGAATAGATGAAGATCGACAACACAGATGGAACATTATAGTAAGACATAACTTCTTTATCTGATGTTGCCAATCTTCATCTACTCTTGACTTGTGGGACAGAGGCCCCAGCTATCTTAGATCCTGGGTGGCCTTATGGAAGAACATTCCAGAGAACCATACAGACAAAGGAGGCCCTGGAGACTATATCCAATTTATAATGAATAATAAAAGTATGTGGTTTAGCCCACGTTGCAGCTGCACAAATTTCTGACATGGAAGCTTTAGAATGAAAAACAGCTGAAGTCACCATAGATCTGGTAGAATGTGCCTTCACTGCCATAGGGAGTCTTAGCTTTTGTTTCGAGTAAATGAAAGCTATGCAATTCCTTAACCATCTAGACAGAGTAATCTCATACACAGGTTTGCCCAACGTTGCACTTGCAAAGGATAAAAATAACTCTTCTGATTGTCTAAATTGCTTAGGTCTATCCAGATAAAAATGTAATTGCCTGTGCACACCCAGAAGGTGCCCAGTACTCCCTTTTATTAGAAAAATTTGGAAAAGCTACAGGCAAGTCTATGGACTGGTTGATATTGGTCTCTGAAATCACTTTAGGAAGGAAGGTCAGGTTTGTTCTGAGTGACACTCTGTCTTTACTGAAAACTAAATAAGGTGCTTTAGAACATAGAACCTGTAATTCAGAGACTCGTCTCACCGAAGTGACAGCTATGAGAAGAAATCTCTTCCAAGAAAGGAATTTTAAGTCACAGGCAGCTGCAGGTTCAAATGGAGGTGAAGTAAGTGATTGTAATACAACAGTCAAGTCCCATGGCGGTATCAGATCTTTGAAAAGGGGCTCCAAATGGATGGTCTCTTCAAGAAAAACCTTACAAAGCCTGTGAGAGTAAAGGCTGGTCCCCCGATACCGTTAAGGAAATTTGAAATAGCTGCTAAGATAAACTTGATTGTAGAAGCAGAAACGTCTTTACCAAAGATGGTAGCTAGAAACTCTAGAACATTTTCTACTGGCACTGAAAAGGGGTCCACACCATTATCAGAATCCCAAATAGAAAATCTCTTCCATTTACTAAGGTACAGACTCCTGGTGGATGGATTATGGAATGCCAAAAAAACGTGTTATATGGGAGAAGGAATTTCATTATGCCTGGCGACTAACGGAATTGGTGAAGCCAAGCTGTTAGCTTGAGAGGCTGTATACTGGGGTGCATTAGTCCCTGGGATGGGACAGAAGGTTCAGAACTGGGTCCAGACTCCATGGGCAGTGAAGTAGATGAGGCCAGAGGAAGGGAAACCATATCTGTTGAGGCCAATAAGGAGCAATGAGAATCACTTTGCTTCTCAGCTGAGCTGCTTTTTTGAGAAAAACAGGGAACAGGGGGGGGGGGGGTGAAGGCATAAAGAAGACCCAGGGGCCAATTGTGGAGAAGACGATCTCTGGGGGATTCCCTCTGAGGGGGAATTAGGGCAAAGTAGCTTCTGCATTTGTTGTCCAGGGTTGAAGCAAACAGGTCGCAGCAAGGCTCATCCCAGCAAAGAAAGATCTTCTTTGCTACTCTGGAGTTCAGAGACCACTTGTGAGGCATGAGTATGCATCTGCTCAGTTTGTCCGAACATTTATACCTAACAAACACCTCCTACCAAACCTACTATCCAATCACAGTCCTCTTCCTATTACCATTCCCCCTTAATCTTTCATCAATCCACTATCCAATCATAGTCCTCTTACTATTACCCCTCCCCTTATTCTCTCATCAAAGAATACTCCTCCTCTCTTTCCCCTCCCACTACTACTCCTCCCACTCCAATTTTTATACCTCTATACGCTCATTCTTCCATTGTCCTTGTCTACAATATCTAACTCTCTCCATTCACTTCTAGACCTTCCCTTCTCAATTAACATACCACATTAATTTTCTCTTCACTGTACATTACCCTAACCTATCCTAATATGCCCTACCAACTCCCCTTAACTATCCAACTCTCCAGCTCCCTTCTCATCTTACTAATACCTCTGTATCTTGCTACTTCTTACTCCCATAAAGCTCCTCCATTCCCCCCTCCAACACAAACTATCCCTAACACCCAACTACAAGCTCTCTAACTCTCTCACTTTCACTCCATATCCTCCTCCCTTATTCCACCCAACCTACTGCACCTTTTTCATCCCAAACTATTCTCTACCTCAACTAAAACTCTCTCTCTTAAACTTTTGCTAACCACAGACAAATACCTACTATACAAACCTTACAGACTAAAACTTATCACCTGTAATGTCCTAGCCTTATCTGGAGACATTCATCCTAACCCAGGCCCTTGCCTCAGCACAAACTACTCCTTCCCTCCACCCTCTTCTTCACCTACAACAAATAACACCCCCCCCCCCTTTTCTCTTATCCTCCCACTTCCCCTCTTAGCACTCTTAAGATCTTCACTATCAATGCCCAGAGCCTCAACAACAAATTTCACCATGTACAAGCCTGGATTAATCACAATCAACCCGACATCCTAGCCATCTCTGAAACTTGGCTAAAGCCCCATATTACTGACTCTGAAATCTTACCTCCTGGTTACCACATCCTCAGAAGTGACCATTTAAACAAAAAAGGTGGAGGCTCTGCTCTAATCTACTCCAATCTTCTCTCTCTTATTCCTCTTCAAATCCCTACCCCTAAATTCAAAAATTCCGAAATCACAGCAAGCCTTCTCCGTTTGAATAAACATAAAAATATCTGCTTCAATTCTTTATACATCTCCCCAGGCAACAATATCTCCACCCTTGAAGATATTCTATACTGGGCCTCAACTGAAATAAAATACGAAACCTATATTCTAGGCGATGTCAATATCGACTGGAATAAAATAAACACGCCATCCCCCTCACTATCCATTAACCTTCTCAACTTCACTCAAGTAATCCTTTCAACAACTCACCCTAACAAAAATCACTCCCCAGGGTCCATCATAGACTGGATTCTAGTCTCCCATCCAAACAAAATCACTCTATGTGGCACTATCCCTGACACCTTCAGTGACCATCTCCCTGCCTTCATCCATCGATCAACTAGCTCCATCCAACACCAACATCTCTACGTTCAAACTCGTAACCTCAGCAACTTCAACCCCTTAATTTTTTCTAACATCTTTAAACAAATTGACTGGCAATCTCTAAACACTCTCCCACTTGACAACGCTGTTGAGCATTTTAACTCTACCTTCATAAATACTCTTAACTCCCTAGCCCCTCTAAGAAATAAATGAATCAAAGCTAATTCTGCCCCATGGCTGACCAAAGAAACCAAACAAATTATGCGTCACAGAGACAAATCCTGGAAACTCTATCAGAAAAATAAACTGCCCTCTGCCTTGCTTCAATATATCCAACTCCACAACCAAGTAAAAAAACTTATTACCAAGGACAAAAAAAAACTACTATAATAAACTTCAGTCCAACAACAAAAAGAACCCAAAACAATTCTGGAAATCGGTCAACTCCCTTCTCCATCCCGGATCACAGAACAATCCCTGCCCTGACCCTAATATATCTGACAGTGAACTGAGCTCCCATTTCATCACCTTCTTTACTGAATCCATAGCTAAACTAACTAAAACATTCCCAAATAAGAACCCACCTAACTCCCTCTTCATAACACCCAACAACCCAAACAACAATCCCCTTAATTTCCATCTCAAACCTGTTTCCACCAATTTTATAAAAAAGCTTCTATCCAAACTAAAGTCATGCTCTAATGCCCCTGACAACATTCCCTCCTGCTACCTCAAACATGCAGCTGAAGGTATTGCTCTCCCAATTAGTATTCTGATTAATAGATCCTTAAATGAGTCATACGTACCGAAACTCTGGCATTCAGCCTACATTCTACCTCTTCACAAAGGAGGCAAAAACACCACTATTTCTAACTTCCGCCCCATCGCCCTACTCTCTCCAATATCTAAAATTCTAGAAAAATGTGTCCACCACCAACTTTTGCCTTATCTAATTCACAATCACCTCCTAATACCCACCCAGCACAGCTTCCATCCTGGCCACAGTACCATAACTGCCTTACTATCCTTCCTAGAAACTGTCAATCAAGCATGAGACTCTGGACTCATTGTATCCACAGTACGGTTAGATCTTTCGAAAGTCTTTGACACCATCTCCCATACGCACCTTCTTCATCATCTGACTAACCTCAATCTCTCCCCTAATACTCTATCCTGGTTCTCCAGTTACCTATCTGACAGATCTCAAGCTGTCAAATGGAAGAACTCCTCTTCCTTCTTGCCTACACCTACTGGCGTTCCTCGGGGGTCCATCCTTGGACCCATGCTTTTCAACATCTTTATAAATAACCTTCACACCATCATCCCTGACACCACGGTCATCCAATATGCAGATGACTCTACCTTGGTCTGTTCCGCCCCCAACTTTCCTGAACTTCTGACCAAAACTCAATTAGCCTTTTCCACTACAGAGAACTGGATGCACCAAAATCACCTTTCACTCAACTCCAATAAATCTAAAATACTAATTTTCCTCCCCTCCAAGGTAACCTCCTTGGACAAAAACACTTTCAATGTCCTAAGCCAAACTAACACTGCCATTGAAGTGGTCCCCTCTGCAAAACTCCTTGGCATTACCATAGATGAAAACCTCAAATTCGATCTTCACATACAACAAAACATAAAGAAAACCCACCAAAAGCTAGGTATGCTACATAGGAACAATCATTTTCTTTCCAACTCCTCTAGGCATACCCTGGCAATCACCTACCTCCTACCTTCCCTTCTATATGGAGCCCCTCTTCTAACCAATTTGTCTGCTACCAACACCTCTAAGCTCAAAGCTTGCTATAATAAGATCTCTAAATTTGCCACCAAATCCAAAACATCAACTCACCACTGCCTCAGCCTACATTCTCTGAACTGGTTAGAACTCCCTAACCACCTAGACTATTTGCAACTAACCACCACTCACAAACTAATATTCTCCCCTGATATATGCCCAGCCTTAAAGAACATCCTTCCTCCATATATCCCAAACAGATCACTAAGATCTGAACACAAAAACCTAATCTCCATTCACAAACCCAAATGTCCCGCTGGCCAGCTTCTACTCTCCTTCTCTCTAGGTAAAAAATGGAACTCTCTGCCTCCTTCTCTTAGGACCATACCCAACACTGAATCCTTCAAGACCCAACTTTTCCTACACCTATCTTCCAAATGGAAATGCTCCTGCTTTCACCCTACATAAATTCTAGGGATTCCCCACTAAGCTCTCCTTACCCCCACTCCACTATACTCTCATACTTATTCTTATTGCTCCAAAGAACCAGAACTAGCAGACTTTAATTGACTCCAAGCATGTAAATACTGTAATCATCAGAAGAAAACAAACAAAAAAAAAATATTTCTGTTGTTAAACTGTCTCATAATGCATATAACACTTTGCAATTTTTGAATATATGAATCCTACTCTTGTATTTCACTTTGTAACCTTTAATTGTATTTTGCAACCTTTATTGTATTGCATTGCTCATGGAGCTTTTCTCCCCGGGCCTCCACTGAAAATGGGCACTTCTTGGCCCAGTGGACTTCCCCGGTAATCAAACTGATAAATAAAATAATAAATAAATAAATGTGCATTGCTATCAGACAGCATTTGGAAGTTATGGCCCATTGCCACCCTCGGATGGCTTCTCAACACAGTGGGTAGGACTTGGTTTCTCCCCGTTTGTTGATGTACTAGACTATGGACATGTCTGACTGAATAGCTATTGCCTCTTGAGTTAAGGCAGAGTGAAATGCTTGCAACGCCAAAAGCACTGCCCTTAGCTCTAAAACATTGATATGCAGATTGGCCTTGGAGGGGGACCAAGTACCTTGGACTGTCTTCCCGAGACAATGCCTCCCCTCACCCCATCTGGGAAGCATCCATGGTCACTATAGCCTTGAGCTGTGGGGAAACAAAGGGGTGGCCTAGAAGCATCTCCTTGGACTGTGTCCACCAAGTTAGGTCGTTTTTTGCATCGGCTGGATATGAAAAAAAATTGATTCATGGGGTGGGTTAGAATAGACCATTGGCTTGCAAGTAATCACTAAAGAAGTCTAATGTGATATCTTGCCATTGGAAGTAATGTGATCACTGCTGCCATGGAGCCCAATGCCTGCAGAATCTGCTAAGCTGGTATTTTGTTTGAGCGAAGGAGAGGATGAACCTGCAACTGTATTTTCTGCAACCTGTGTAGGGGAAGTGATGCCACACAAGACAGAGTACTGGGGTGAGCTCCAATGAATTCCATGTCCTGAGAAGGGGTTAGTTGAGATTTTGCATGGTTGACAGTGATTCCCAATTGTTGGGGTAGTTCCAGAATGAAGTCTGTAGTTTGTAGTAGTAGATGCCTGGTGGGAATGGTAAGGAGACAGTCATCTAGGTAAGGAAATACTAGGAATCCGCGCAGCCTCAAATGTGCTGTGACTGCTGCCATGCATTTGGTGAACACCCTGGGGGCTGTAGTGAGACCAAAGGGCAGCACTCTGAATTGGAAATGACTGGTTCCTAGACAGTAGTGGATAAACTTTCTTGAGCATTTGTCCACCTTTATGTGGTAATATGTGTCCTGAAAGTCAATAGAGCATATCCAATCATCTTCCTCTAAGAAGAAAAGAATTGACTGAACATTACCATCTGTAATTTTGACTGTTGGGACAAATTTGATCAGAATACTGAGATCCAAAATTGGTCTCCAGTCCTCTGTTTCCTTTGGCACTAAAAAGAATCTTGAATAAAACCCGGATCTTAATTGGTCTGTTGGGACTTCTTGGATGACTCTTTTTTTTCTAGCAGCTTTTGTGTTTCTAATGCTGCTTGATCTCACTGAGTGGGTGGAATGTTGGGGAGTCTTGCTGGGGTTCTCGGGTAAAAAATGAAGTGGATTAAATAACCTCTAAAAATGATCCTTAGCACCCAGACATTGGTGGTTATGCATCACCAGGCATTCGGGTGCAAGGAAAATCTTCCCCAACTGCCTCCAGAGGTAAGCAATTCGGCCCCCTTTCAGGAGCGCTGGTAGGGATGACCAGAGAAAGACTCCCTGGAACCCTGATTCTGTGGACCACCCCTGCCTCTGGGATGGTGTATTCCATTGTAACCCCTCCTTTGTCCCAAGAGGAATCCAAACCATATGTGCCCTGGAAAGGTTTCTGGGATTTCTTGAACCACATTTTGCCACTCCTTTGACTCCTGGAGTAGGATCACTGAGGAGTGGAAAAATGCATGCCCACAGCAGACAAAATCTTTCCATCCTTTTCACACCTGGACAGAGTTTCCTGCATTTTGGGTCCAAAAAAAGAGGATCTGTCAAAGGGAGCATTGACGAAGGAAGACTTGAATGGTTTGGCAAACTCACACAGATGCATCCAAGCATCTCATCAAATAGCAACACCTGAACCTGCTGAACTGGTCGCCCCTTTGGCTGCATGCGCTATGAGCCTCATGGATGAATTTGAAATAGACTCCAGGGTTTCTAACTAGGAAGCCACTTTTTCTTGGACGCCACCAGTGGCTGCTTCTGCCAGGGTATCTGAAAGCTTCTTGACCAAATCCCTTTGAAGTCTAGTAAAGTGTGCCAAGAAATTCAGGGACCTGATGAAGAAAGTTGATGATGCTTAGACCAGCTTCCTGAATCTGTCCATCTCCCTAGACCCTTGGTTAGGGGGATGTACAGTAGAACTTTCCTCAGCTAGTTCTTTTTTGGTAGTTGCCGCTACCACCATGGCATCACCTACCAAGATCTTCACCCAATATGGATGGTCTTCAGGAACAGAAGGAATCTTGTCAGGTCTCCCAGGAACAGGTTTTACTGAGTCAGGAGCCTCCCAAGCCTGCTGAGTGATCAGCTTAATTAGGTTGTTAGCAGGCAGGGTCATCCAGGAGGTAGACGGGTGAGCACCAAAGGCCTGCAAGTACATGGATTCTTCAGAGGAAGTGCCTCTGAACTTCCAAGCACCCCTCTGTTTTAGGATCTCAAGAATGTCTCCGAAGGAGATGTCTTCCAGAGGAGACCATGGGAACCCTCCCTCTCATCTAAATCCATGTCCTCTGTGACGCATTAGGAGAATCAAGGTGGTTTCTCTTACACAATCTCTTCCATGGTGGCTCTTCAGGGGAACATCTGAGAAGGACTCGGAAGAGGGTATCCCTTTATTAGACAAGCCATGCAACCTTGGGGCTCACTGTCCAGGGGTCAAGGTTAGAGGCAGAACAAAAAAACCTGGAGTCACAGGGGAAGACTCCTGTAACATAGGAGCCACCTGAGGTGAGGCAGTGGCCAAAACTCTTTCCATGGCCTGAAAGGCAGGCCCCCCTGAGGAGGGATGGGAGCCTGGAACTGAGACAGACAAACTCAGAACTGGGGTCACACCCCGCTTCGAGAGACCCACCTGACAGACTGGAACCAAGGACGGATCATTTGCCGGCACAGCCCAAAGGGGCATGGCTGGCTACACAGAAATACTTGGAGCTGGCTCAAACCCTTCGGGCCCAACTGCAAAGACACGGTCCCAGGGACCCAATGGTGCCAAAGGCACTGAGGGAACCAGAGCCAGACTCAGTGTCGAAGACAACAAGGTTGTCCGAGCCAAAGCCATCGGAACCTGAGAAGTTGGAGTCAAGAGCTCTAAAGCCTGCACAGAGGTCAGAGGAGGAAAATAAAAAGGGGTTGAAGGTTAAGAAACCCCCTACACCAGAAGGGAGAGGTGGCTGACAAGATGAGGGTTGCCCCCTGTCTGTCAGGATCTGATCCACCAACCTAACAATATCAACTTCAGAAAGACTTCTGGTGGAGCAAATACACGAGCTCCAAAAAGAACTAAACCCTCACATAAACTCACTGTTCCAACTCAGCCTTACCACAGGTTATGTACCCAAAGAATGGTGTACAGCAACAGTAATCCCACTCCACAAAGGTGGCACCACAACGGATCCCGGGAACTATCACCCCATAAGCCTGACTAGCCTGGTCTGCAAGGCTATGGAGCGCATTATCATGGATCTCATAAACAAAGACATTGGGAACTTCCAGACACTGGACCCTACCCAATTCGGTTTTGTTAAAGGCAGATCTTGCCTCCTAAACCTAGTTGACTTTTTTGAAATAGCTACCAAAGCCATAGATGAGGGAAAGGTAGTCCACACAGCCCACCTGGACCTCGCAAAGGCATTCGACACAATACCCCACTCTGGCATCATAAATAAGCTTACCAGCTTAAATATCAACCCATATGTCACCAGATGGGTTGCAAACTGGCTCAGGGATAGAACTCACATGGTCAGAGTTGCGGGTGCCATGTCTGACTCTAAACCGGATACAAGTGGCATCCCACAGGGCTCAGTCCTGGGACCCCTCTTGTTTGGTATATACTTCTCTGAGGTACAGGCAAGCACGTGAGGACTGTGGCTGACCAAGTTCGCAGATGATTGCAAGCTGGGAGCCATAATCGACTCTCCGGCTGACACAAGCATCCTCCAGAAGGGTCTTACAGAGAATGATACCTGGTGTCAAAACCATGGCCTTAAGCTAAATGCCAAAAAGTACATAGTCATCCCTTTTGGGAAAAACAAAGTGCCCACAAACTACCACATAGGAGGTAATCCACTAAGTACGGAAGAAGTAATTAGGGATCTGGGGACCCAAGTAGATAGTAACCTCTCCTTTGACAATCACATTGCCAAAGTGGTTAGAAAGAGTTTCTATATAGCTCACCTAATCACAAAAGGGTTCACATCTAGATCAAGAGAGGTCACTGTGCCCCTCTACTCATCGCTCATCAGGCCCTTAATTGAGTACAATGCCCCATTTGGGATGCATCTTACCAGACACCTGCAACAGCTGGAGAGACCTCAAAAGTACTTCACCAAGAGGACTGTGGGCCTCAAACAGATGCCCTATGCTACCCGACTAAAGAAACTCCATCTCTACTCAGTTGCTTACCACCTACTCAGAGGCAATCTCTGCCTGACATACAAGGCCATGTCTAACCCGGAATTGATGGACATGCTCCACCTCAAGAAAGCCAAATCCATTAGAGCTACATGCTCCATGGATTTAAACCTCAGCACAACAATAAATAGGACATGCTGAAGGGACAGATTCATATCCCAGAGGCTTCCCTCGCTCTGGAATAGAATCCCGGTTCATGTTAGGCAGAGCCCCTCGCTGACCCTCTTCAAGAGAAATCTTGATGAGTGGATGGGAAATTGTAAATTTACTCCTGGGATCACTTCTATGGCCCTGCTGGACGGAGGCTCGGGAATCTAGTCTAAAAGGGTGGCGAAAGCCAACACATTCTGACTAGGCTTATAAATGCCCTAGGGCAGATAGCCTAGCACCTACCTATGAACCTATGAACAATCGGGTCTTTCTAGGAAAGAGCTAGGGAGTTGTCCATGGAATGGTTCCAAGGAGGTAGAATATGTGGTCCTGGAGTGAGTAGATATATCTGACTTCGGCACCATCTGCTATACCATGGGGGAAATCGGCACTGGCATGGCAGCAGTGATAGTTGTCATCAGTGTTGGGGCCATAGTCATAGTAGGGACAGTGGTAATCGAAGGCTGAATGAGTGTTGCGCCAGTGTCAAAGGCACTGGTATGATTTTCGTGCCAAAGATTCAGACCACTCCGGAAGCTTTGGAACTTTAGCTTTCAGTTCTTCAGATGCATGTTTGTGTTTCTTAATGATCAATGGTGAGGGAGACATCGGCACTGAATGTGAAGATTTTGATCTAGAGGCCGGAGGAGACTGGTCGGCCTTGGACAAGGCTGACTCGAAAGGGACTTTAATGAGCCCTTTGAGAATGAGTTTATTTGTCCTCTCTCCCAGAGTTCTATTACTGAAATCCTGGCAGATGGTACAGTCAACACTCAAGTGGGGCACACCCAAACCATAAACGCAACTGTCGTGATTATCAGAGTGAGAATTTCCTGCACACTCTGTACAGTGTTTAAAGCCCACAGTGGAGCTTTTAGGCTTTTCTGACACAGTCCTGAATAAAAATGACAGAAAGGCAGAGAAGGAAAGAAAGAAAGAATTAGGGAAAAAAGAAACTCAGTCACACCTTAACAGGAAAATTTACCAACAATGGTAGAAAGATTACCAATGGTAAGAGAAGAAAAGAAGAGAAAGGGGAAAGGGAAAACTAACAACGATAAGGGAAATAACACACTCGCTAAGGGTGGACCAAAGATTACTTAAAATAGAGTAAAGTTTTTAGAAATTACTTAGAGAAAAAGGGTAAATGTAATTTTTTTTACTTAGCTATGAGAGAGGAGTCAGCTGATGTGTCTTGTCATAAGAGAGGCAAATGAGATCTGACGTAATGTGGAGAGGCGCATTGTGGGTAGACTTGCAGCTCGAGAGATTTTTCAGCTGACGTGAGCTATATATTGGCCGGATCGGTTCCGAGAATCAGAACTGTAACTCACAAGTCAAGAACAGATCAAGACTGACAACATCAGATCATTTGTTCCCATAGTAAGAGTCCAAGTTGTTCTTAAAAATATCTAAACTAGTGCTTGCTTTAATGTAGTTTTGTAGTCTGTTCCACTCATTAGCTGCCCTCGAAGAGAACCAGGTTAGAACACTTTTAATTCCTATAGAATCTTTTTTTAATTTCTCCAAATCTTTTGGGTTTCTAATACCATGATGGGAATGGACCCTATTCCTAAGTCAAGGTATGATTGATGTTCACAAAATTAGTATTGTTTCAATCTTTGATGTCAGCCGGAAGTGCTCTTCGCAGCACCCACAATGTGCCCAGTAATGACTCCTTCTGCAATTTGTACAGAGTTACATGTACTGGTAACATTTAAATTCGATTGTAGATTCTTTTCTATAAGACCCATTGCTCCTACTACTATTGAAACTGTCTGGGTATCTTTCTTTCATATTGATCTCATTTCTGCCTGCAAATCCTGATCTTTACGCAAGACACTGTAATCACTGGGTGTAGTGATTTCAATGATCAATGCTACTTTTGTCTTCTTTTCATGGACCACTACATCTGGTTTTCTTGTATCTATTTTTTGAACTGTTGGTAATGGGTAATCCCATGTGATGTAGTCCATCATTTTCTATGATGCTTTGTGGCTCATGTTTCCAATATTTTTCAGCTACTTCAATATTATAACGTTTGCACAATCCCCAGTGCAACAGTCTTGTCATATTATTATGCCTTTCAGTATACAGTCCTTCTGTCATTGGTATGTCACAACCAGCAACAAGGTGTGCAACTGTTTCCAATTCTGTTTTACAAAACCTACATTTATTTGCTTTTGGTTTGATTCCCATTCCCACTTGATGCAGATATGCTTCTGCTAGACTAAGACGGGAAGTTATCTTAGATTTATTCTACATGTAATCAAATTCAAGTAGTCCCATGCCTCCTTCAGAACGAGGAATATATAATCTTGGTATGCACTGATTTTTATAAATCATTTTGTGAGCATGATGCATCCTTCTTGTTTTCCTGTCTAATCTATCCAATACATTTTGGGGCTAGTCAATCACTCCAAAACTGTAAGTTAAGACAGAAAGAACAAATTGGATTATAACTTGAAATTTGTTCCTAGATGTCAACGGTGTTTTCAGGATTAATTTAAGTCTTCTAAAATATTCCTTACTAAGTTTAATTTGCATTTGTTCATGTTTTATTGTTGATCCTTCATCAATTCCCAAATATTTATACACTCCCTCTTGCTCAAGTTCTTTTATATCACAATCTTGTCTCAAAACTGACACAGCTTTATGCTTTAAAGGTTGCTTTTGCACATTTATCAAGACCAAATGACATTCTTATATCATCCGTAAAAGTTTTTTCTACTTGCAATGTGCTTTCAATTCCTCATCTGATGAGCTATACAGTTTTAAATAATTGACAAAGAGAAGCTGAGAAGTCTTTACACTTTGCTGCTTTCTGGGAGCCAAATTATAGCCATAACCTAATCTGTTAAACAGACACCTTAATGGGTTAACGGCAAGCCAAAAGAGCAACAGTGACAGCCACCCTGGAATATCGCCCTTTGGATTTTTATCCCTGGAATAATAATATGTCCTTTATTATGGCTTAGCTGCAAAGTGGTTTGCCACTGTTTCACGGTTGCTTTGGTGTAATTTATCAGTGTACGGTGTATCATATACATTTTAAGCACTGTTTTATCCATGAATGTGAGATATTTTCAAATGCTTTTTTGCAGTCAATCCATGCCATACTTTGATCCTTCCCCTTTTTACAGTTCTCCACTATGAATTTATTTAACAACAAATGATCCTTAGTTCCATACAACTTTCTTTATTTGACCTTTTGTTCTATTGCCATAATTAAGTTTTCTTCTAAATGACTATAAACTCTGTCGGCATCAATTCAAGTGTATAGATTACACATCATCAGATGGCAAGTTATTGGTCTATAATTTTAGAGTAGCTTGCAGGTTCCCTCTTAAATAGGAGCATTGTTTTTCCTGTTGTTAGCCAGGTTGGTGTCTGTTTAGAGTGTGCATATAAATAGTTCTTATCATGACTAAATCTTCATGCAAAGATGTTAATACTTTTAACAGGAAAACAGGTACTGCATCTGGCCCTGGATTTTTCCAATTAGAGGCTTTTCTTAACTTTGTTTCAATCTCTCTGGTTGTTACGTCATCCTATTTCATATCCTGTACCTTTGAACTTCTTATTCTTTCTTTTACTTCTTCTTCTGTTTAGCATCTTTGTTATGTTCCACAGGATCTTCATAAATCATAATCTCCTTTTGGCTTATCCCGGCTAGGGTTAGCCACAGCGGAACAACAATAAATACTTCTTCAAAAATCTATATATTTCTTCTTTTTTTGTTGGTCTTTCAATTCCTTTTACCTTGTTTCCCAATTCTCTATAAAATTTCTGTATAGATTGTCTGATAATTCTCTACTACTTTTTGAAAACCCCAAACATTCCCAGAGATAGTTGTCCCTAAATGCCGTACATACCTAAATAATATCTGCTCTTAAAATCTATAAGAGACACTGTACACGTTCAGACATTTTAGTCTTTCATAACTTAATTTTTCATGTCCATGGATGCTCGTGGTATATTTCCATAGGTTCATAGGTAGGTACTAGGCTACTGGCCCTAAGGCCTATATAAGCTTAGCCAAACTGTACCCTGGCTTTTGCTACCCAAGAAAATTATTTTCCTGTGCCCCTGTCAAGCAGAGCCACAGAAGTGATCCCCGGGGTGAATTTCCTGTCTCCCATCCAATCATTGATTTTTCTTGAAGAGTGCTAATGAGGAGCTTTGTTTGATATAGATAGGTAGTTTTTTCCAGAGTATGGGAAGTCTCTGGGACAGGAATCTATCCCTCCAGCATGTTCTGTTTATTGTGGTGACAAGGTTTAGGTCCCTAGAGCGTGTACTCATGCTTGTTTTCTTATAAGGTTTCCATATTGTTGCTCCATACTCAAGTTTGGATCTAATGTAATTTACAATGACTTCATCACTTTTGATTTCCTAGACTTTATAAATCTTTTTATACAACCTATAGTTCTGTAACTACCATTAACCAACTGACTGATGTAATTAGAAAACCTCAAAGCTGGCTCTACCAATGTACCCAGGAACTTAAATGAATATACAATTTCAGTCACTGTGTGCTGTATTAAATGTTCACCTTTCAATTTATGTCTCCCAAATCTCATATGTTTAGTTTTTGATGTATTTATCAACATCTTATTATCCTGTGTCCAAACAGTCAATTTAGCCAAGTTCTTTTGCAGACATGTCCCATCTGTAACATGTAATCAGTTTACCCAATTTCAGGTCATCTGCATACAGACTGTAGGACACCTCAGATGAAAAAGATAGGTCTGAAAGATACAATCTAAACAAGTAAGGGCCTAGGACAGAGCCTTGTGGGACACTCTGACTGTAACTAAGAATTTCACCTGTCCAATTGCTGTATATTTGCCATGTCCTATTTGTAAGTCATGCAACTATCCATCTTTTCAAGAGTAAATCAATACCTAGTTGTTTATTGATCAGTATTTTGTGTATGACCCTGTCAAATGCTGAAGTTAAATCTACATAAATTATATCATAACACAATTTTTCATTCATAGCTGTTATTATATTGTTATATAACATCATGTTACAGGTGGTAATAGCTCTATTTTCAATATATGCATACTGGTATATGGTTTCAAGTCCCAACCTTCCCAGTTCTGACAGTACCTTCTCCATTATTTTTCCACAACACAAAAGTACACTTAAGGGTGTATATGACTCTGGAATTGTCCTACTACCCTTTCCCTTAAAAATAGGTTTATAAGTACATGTCTCCATTCTTGAGGAATCTCCCCATGTTTATATGAAGTAGTAAATAACAGAGATAATGGCACTATTAAGTTCTTGCTGAAGTGTTCTCAGATCATTTTTACTTATTTTGTCTCCTCCTGGTGCTTTGGTTGGATCCAGTTTATATAGTTCTTTTTCAATATAATCTATTCTGATTCTAGTATCTGAGGTTACGTGGCTATCACTAGAACAACTTATCGACTCCTTTGTGAAGTCAAACTATTTTGCATAAGATTTTGTAAATAAATTATACTCTGTTGTATCTGAGAATAAATTTTAGAATCTACACACAGTTTATCAATTTGTATGTTTCTATAAAATGGTCTCCTATTATGCTCAGTATCTTTATATAAAATTTCTTCAAAATTTTTCTTGATTCTGTCTCACATTATGCTTAATTTGTCCAGCTTGCTCATTTCTGTTTTCAAAGTTGTAGCTCAACCTCTTTTCCATTTCTTAGTTTTTTTTGTCTCTCACCTCAATCAGGTCTCTTATTCTTATGGAAATATATCTCCCTGCCATTGTATGCCCAGAACCTGATGTTAAACATTTTTTGATTTTTTTTTCCACTCAATTTCTCTTTCAAAACTTTTCACATTCCTTCTGCAGTTTTTCCACTGAACGCATCACTCCAATTAGTTTTACACAGTGACTGTTTTGCTTCCATATAACCTGTAATTAATCTTCTGCACACTGGTTTAGATTTCAGTTTGGCAGAATTATATAGCAACATATTAACCTTTATAACCCCATGATTACTGCATATCAACGGTGGTAAAACTTGACATGAAGTAACAGTAATTTATTTAGGAACACAAACAATGTTTGGTATGTTCCTTTCCCTGGTAGATTTTTCACAATCTGAAAGAATTGCTGTTCATGAACATACATTGTGAATAATTTCCTTGCTAATGCTGTTGAACTGATATTCCAGTCTGTTTCCGGTAAATTTAAGTCCCCAGTAACTATTATTTTCCCCCCTGTGTTTCTTGCAATATATGAATTCCTCTAGGTGATCAGCACTTGACTTTGGTGGTCTATACACTCCAACAATTGTTATATGTTCCAGGGTTGTTTTTACTGTCACAGTTATGCAGTGTATAGTATAGCAATAACCCACGCCTGGGTGTGGGTAATGCTAAATTTACCCACGGTTGGCGTGGTTTGGTCCCGAGGCGGCCCGAGGACCAAACAAAGCCAACCGTGGGTAAATTTAGCATTACCCACACCCAGAAGTGGGTTATTGCTATTATACCATGACATTATTTAAGAAAAGAAACTGTTACTTTTCTTAAATAATGGCATAGTATAATGCCTGTTTACTGCCCTTCCGCAGATGTCTGGCATCCGCGGCAGTTCTGATGTACTGCGCTGCGCAGTACATCAGAGTTGAGCAAAAGCAACGGAGAAAGCAAGATCTCCGTTGCTTTTTTTTTAGTGTCTCGCTATGTTAAATGAGTTTAACATAGCGAGACAGTTTTAAAATAAGCAAGGGACATCTCCGTTGCTTATTTTAAAACTGTCTCGCTATGTTAAACTCATTTAACATAGCGAAACACTAAAAAGCAACGGAGATCTTGCTTTCTCCGTTGCTTTTTAAACACTGCCGCTATGTTAAATGGGTTTAACATGGCGAGACAGCTTTAAAATAAGCAACGGAGATCTCCGTTGCTTATTTTAAAGCTGTCTCGCTATGTTAAACCCGTTTAACATAGCGAGACAGTGTTTAAAAAAAACGAGTTATACTAATGGAAAAAAGTCCGGGCGACTGGACCTTTTTTCATTAGTATAACTCGATTTACAACGGGCACGCTGGCCAATCAGCGTGCACGTTTTGGGGGGATCATGGTATAATATTGGTGTTATCACTGAACATACAATAATTACAGGTCTCATAACATCTCCACTTGATTTTTTTATTAAAATGTTTGTTACGGTAAAAACATTTATACCCTGACAAAACTGGTTTCTAGTCATTGTTCTTTAACCATATTTCAAAAACAATAACAAACTCAATCTTACAGGAATGTAGCAACTTTTCCAATAATAACACTTTATTATTAATGCTCCTACCATTAACAACCATCAGAGATACACTGAATGTTGCTATATGTGAACTGTTAAATTTTCATTGTGGCAAAAATCCTGCTTTGTATTTGTCAAATATTGCAAAATATCTGCTACACAAATTCTCTTCCCGGATCTTGATAAATGCACGCCATCCTGTGTGAACACACATGTGCCCAAAATTAGGCTAGGATGCTCTAAACATTTCCATTTTTTAAAAGGAACATTTTTTTCATGTAGATATTTACCCAAGAAGTCTTATCAATGACAGTGACCTGACTCTCTCTTTCCATATGTGATTTGTGAAAAATATGTTCTAACATCAATATCAGCTATACTATCTAAGAGGGCTATAAGTTCCCTACAAACAGTCAGAAAGTCCTTGCAGGTGAGATCATTTGTACCAATATGAATAAAAGTAGATCCATACTTCCTTACATTAAGGCCTTCTAAGGCTTGCCTAACATCCTCTGTTTTTTTTCTCCTGGCAAGCATAACACAATTCAATATTCATTATCTTCTCTGCAGATGTAAGCATCAGTCCCTCTAATAATTGAATCTCTAATTACAAGAATATCTTTTCTGACCAGATCTGAAGAATCTTTAATTTCTAATTCAGTAATATCTGCTCTATAAATTGTTACAAAGGAATGATCTTCATCACCATTAGTCTTATTAATCCCACTGTTTTCATTGCATATTACATTTGCAAGCATACAATTCAAATCCAGCTGGCTTTGCACAGCCACAGCTTGAGCCATGTTGTCAATGTCTGTCTTTCGCCTCATTTTACTTGCAGTAATGTTCTTCAGTCCTTCCATGTTCAATTTTGATTTCTTCCTTTTCACCTGCCCCTTGCCTCTTTCTTCTACCTTCTCTTTTGGAAACATGCTACATTTTTCTGTAGACTGAAGGTTTTCTGATAGAAAAATGTTATCATTCCCTGTAAGTTGTGTGTTACATAACAAAGCAGTGTCCTTTTTAGTATGCATTCTCTTTACTTTACAGACATTTATCAATTTCTTTTTCTTCCTTGTTATTCTCCCTTGTTATTTGCTGTGAACTTTTTCCTTTCTTTTTTTATCTCAGATTGCTGAATACTTGTATCTAGAATTCCAAAGTTGTCAGGGACATTGCCTTGTTTCATAGGGTTTGAATGATCTTTACAGACACTACACACATCCTTTCATAAATGTGTTCTATTTGCTCCTTCCTAACATTATATGTTATGTTGTTCTATTTCGCCTTCATTCATTGCTGGTTGGGTTTGAAACCGAGAATCAGTTCTGACTCAGCCTATACAAAAGCTCGAGAGCTTCCACCGGCTAGTGGCTACACCCTATCCCATCATGCTAAGGGAAGATTATCCAGATCTCGTTTGCTGCTAAACAAGATCGGGTGCTTCCATGCAGGCTCTAGGCTAAGTGGAATCTTTTCTTCTTTGATTAGTGTTGACATTACCAAAAGCATTCTATTTTGTGTATTTCTAATAATTTAGACTAGTGTTTAATACTTTGAGAGTGTTCGTTGCTGTTGAGTGTGTTTTTTCTGGTGGCCGTCAATCTACCACTAGGCCTGTCTCTTTTTATTCTCCCTATCCTGGTTTCTGAACTCGTTTAAATTAGAGAATTTTGGTTTGATATTACTCTTTGTTTCTTGTTGGGTAGTCCATTTAAGTTAGAGGGCTCCCTTTGGCCCATTTAACTTACAGTGCTTTCTCTTCCTTTCCTTCTCCCTATCTGTTGTAGGAGTTAGTCGTTTTAGTTAGAGACTTCTCCTGTCTTGTAGTTAATAATACACAGTTTGTTGGTTGCGAGTTAAACTTTTATATATACATAAAAAAAGAAAAAAAAAAAAAGAAGAAGAAAGTTGGTTTGTTTTTTCTAGTTAACTTGCGTGTTTGGTTGTGTGTTGACTGGTGTTAAAATGTCAAAGTATACTAAAGAATCAAAACTTTTGGGTTTTAAAAAAATGTGATACATACAATCAAAAAATGTCACTGACTGATGGACACACCAACTGTGTGCATTGTTTGGGTGCTGTGCATCTTCAAGAATTGTGTTCCTTCTGTCATGCCTTTAATTCCAGGGTGTTGATGGAAAGAAACAAATTGATAGAGGCTTACTAAAAATGCCATTTTCAGAGGCTCTAGAAGGGAATCAGAGTTCCTCAAAACTACTCAACAATCCCCATCTTCCAGATCTGAAACATTGGGAAAGAGATAATCATCTGCTGCTCCAATCTTTGTACAGATGGAAAAAAAGGCCAAAGAATCATCTTCAGACCCGAAGGCATTTGGGTCCAAGAAATCTCCCTCTTTGGCTCCCATTGTGATTTCTGGGCTTACAGAGTTCCAGTTTCTGAGCCGGTCACCAGTCCTGGAACCGGTCTCCCCAGTTCTAAGATCTCCTTTGCTACAGCCAGTGAGGTCTCTAACCCATCCTCTCGATCCTCCATAAGCCTTTCGGACAATGATGTGGAGTGGGTGGTGAAGAGACTTTTACGGATGCCAGCACTGGCCACGATACTGTTGATTCCAACCCAGAGGGATTTGGGGCCGGCCAACATCACTTCTTCTTCGTCGATTCCTCCTCCTCCAATCCATTCTGGGGCTTCGGTGCAGGAGTTCTTGGATCTGACTGTAGCAGAATTTTCAGTGCTGAGACCTGCTCTGGGATCTTTGGGCCCAACTACCGCTCCGACTTCCTTGGTTCCATTGGATTTCAAGGGGTCTAGGAGCCGATGCTCCCCTGTTGGGTCCGGCGAGTACAGTCGAGTTGGACAGTTGTCTGACCCAAATCTACCACTCGGGGCTTCGGCGTGGGTGAGCTCAGTGCCTACATCGGCCTCAGAGCCCACCGCCTTGGTTCGGGGGGGGGGGTCTTCTGGTTCCTCGGAGCTAACAGCCTCCTTAAAACAGGGCTAGGGGACTTTCGAGGTGATGAGAGTGCTGTCACCTCAGACTGCTCCACTCTCAGGTCCAAGCAGTTCTCCCCCCAAAGCACCAGTGTCCATCTTGGGGCCATCGCTCCCACCAAGGCGTGGAGACCCAAAGCCTCAGGATGCCCCACTGGCCAAAGCGATCTCTTTTGAAACCTCTACGGAGTACCACTCTGAGGAGGTCCCTCGGAAGAGATTATGCAAAAGGAAGCATTTAGACTCCCTTGAGGAGTCCATCACTTCAGACACGGACCTCAAGGGTCCCCACAGTCACCCTCTGAGGATGTCTCCTTTGCAGATATCCTAGAAATCCTTAAACAGAGAGGTGGCTAAAGAGTCTCGAACGATGGACAGATACAGAAAGTATATGTTTTCTTCAGCATCCTTTGCCCTTAGGTCACTAAACTACCTGACTCATTTCACAAGGCTTCAGATGGATCTCATAAAGGAGCTAGGAGATACCCTCCAAGCTTCTGTAGCTGCGGTGGTCTTGGACAAGGTTTCCTTCCAGCTCTCCACCTTAAACTCTGTGGTAAACTCCTCTATGTGATTTATTTCCTAAGCACCTGATGGAACGAGCCAGCTCTCCACCTTAAACTCTGTGGTGAACTCCTCCATGCGACTTATTTCCTAAGCAGCCGATGGAACAAGTAGGGCAGAGGGTACAGGAATTTCCTTAAGGAGACATTCCTAGATGCACATATGTGATTTTGCAGAACCCTTTAAGTCTTCCTTTATTAATGTCCCGTTTGAAGACTTGTCTTTGTTTGGGCCAAAGTTTAAAGAGACCCTAACTAGGTGCGAAAAGGAGGGAAATACTCTTTCTGCCATTGCAGTCCATTTCTCCCTCCCTAGCAGACCTTATTTCAAAGGTCAGAAGGGGGGAAAATGTGGTTTTGTATGTCCCAAAGAGTTTTCCTGGATACACGTGGTGATTCTTCCCCCAGGGGCAGAGGGGGAAGTGACAATGGAAGTCATCGACCATGCGGTAGTGGGGGTCCACAAAACCAGGGTGACAGGGATTCCTTCTTTGGTAAACCCTTTCAGCATTTCTGAGAGGAGGCCTGCCTGTCCATCTCTGGAGACAGTCGAGGGTCACTTGTTGTACCCAAATGCCTGGCTAGAAATAACAAAAAACCAAATGGGTATAAATGATCATATCCAGAGGTTACTACATACTCTCTTCCTGTCCCCCATTAGAAAAAAAAATCAGTCCCAGATGTTCCACCCAGTCAGAGGGATCATGCAACTCTAAAAGTACAAAAGTTGCTAGAAAAAAAGAGTCATCCAAAATTTCCCCACAGACCAAATTGGATCCGTGACTTACTCAAGGTTCTTTTTAGTTCCAAAAAAGACAGGGGACTGGAGGCCCATTCTGGATCTCAGCAGATTAAACAAGTCCGTCAAGAAGACAAAGTTCCGGATGGTGAAACTGCAGTCAATACTCCCCTTTTTGGGGAAAGATGATTGGATGTGCTTGATAGATCTCCAGGATGCATACTACCACATAAAGATGGACAGGCAATCCAGGAAACATTTACGCTTTCAGCTGGGAGCCAGTCACTACCAGTTTCAAGCTCTGCCCTTTTGTCTCACTACAGCCCCCAGAGCATTCATCAAATGCATGGCAGTAGTTACTGCTCACTTGAGGTGTCTAGGATTCCAGGTGTTTCCGTATTTAGATGACTCGCTCCTAACTGCCACCACCAAGCATCTACTAACAAGAGGGAGAGACACCACCATTTATCTTTGCTCTCAGCTAGAAATCACGATAAACTTCGAAAAATCTACCTTGTTGCCATCACAGCATATTGTATTTATAGGGGCAGACTTAGATACAAGGACTGGCTCACAGCTGAAAGCGCAAATGTTTCTTGGATCACCTGTACATCTTTATGTGGTAGTATGCATTCTGGAGATCTATCGAGCACATCAAATCGTCTTTCCCCAAAAAGGGGAGTATCGACTGCAGTGTCACCATCCGGAACTTTGACTTCTTGATGGATTTGTTTAATCTGCTGAGATTCAGAATGGGTCTACAGTCCCCTGTCTTTTTTGGAACTAAAAACAACCTTGAGTATGTCCCGGATCCAATTTGGCCTGTAGGGAAATATTGGATGACTCTTTTTTTCTAGCAACTTTTGTACTTTTAGAGTTGCATGATCCCTTTGACTGGGTGGCCAAATGTTGGCCAAACTCCCCCCAGAGAGGATTCAAACCTTATGTTATCAAATCAAGAACCTCTTAACCAAGAAAAGAGTACAGGCAAAGGTTGTCTTGAGAGTTTTGGGTACCATGATGGCAGCAATAACCTTGATACCTTTAGCTTGTCTGCACATGAGGATTCTTCAGTGTCTACTATTCACTCAGTGGCACCTTGCAGGCGCTGTCCATGTCTCACAAAATTATCATAACAGAATCCTGCAAGAAAGATCTGCGCTGGTGGCTTCACTCAACTCAAGTGACCTTAGGCCGACTGTTCGTCTTTCCGCAACCAGCAGCCACAGTGACCACAGACGCTTCCCAGATAGGGTAGGGGGGCATTATCTGGGGAAGACTGTCCAAGGTGTTTGGCAAGAAAGCGAGAACCACTTGCATATCAACGTCCTAGAGATCAGAGTCGTGCTTTTGGCATTGCAGGCATTCCAGGACTCCCCTCCATTAGGAACAATTGCAATTCAGACAAACAACATGTCAGTGGTGTGGTACATAAACAAACAAGGAGGAACCAAATCCTACTCCCTATGTCGAAAGGCCCAGAGAGTACGGCAATGGGTAGTCTCTTCCCAACATTTTCTGACAGCAATGCACATCCAGAGGAAGTCCAACATAATAGTGGACACACTCAGCAGAGCTATTCTGATGCCTCATGAGTAGTCACTAAAACTGGAAGTTGCAGAAGAGATTTTCCGCAAGTGGGGCCAGCCTTACTGCGACCTCTTTGCCTCATACATCAATACCAAATGCAGCAGCTACTTTACCCTGATCCCTCCTCTGGGGGAGTCACCAAGGGATGCATTTGTACATGACTGGCCCCCGAGGCTCCTCTATGCCTTTCCACGTTTCTCTTGATCCCCAAAGTCCTTCAGAAAGCCAGCACGTTGAGAAGCAGTTTGATACTCATTGCCCCATACTGGCCTCATCAGATTTGGTTCCCCTTCCTATGGCCCCATCTGTAGGAGGAGCCGTGGATTCTGGACCCAGTTCCAGACCTCCTGACTCATCTGTCAGGGGCGCTCCATCCATCAGTTCAAACCCTCAAATTGACAGCTTGGCTGCTCTAGTTTAAATCATAGCCAGGCTTCTAGATATTTCCCAGGCAGTGATGAAAAAATTTTCCCGCTGGGCTTTCATCTACCATACTGATCCTTTTACTGCCCCTATAACAGATGTATTAGACTTTCTAGCTAAACTTTTTGATGAAGGTGCAGCTGCAGCTGCAGCTGCTATTTGAGTTAAATTAGATGCTATATCAAACTATCATATTGGTGAAATGGGACTAAAAATCATGTGCCACAGTGTTTGCAAAGCCTTTTTGAATGGTACCTTTCTACTAAGACCTCCAGTGAAAGAGCCACCAGCGCCATGGGACCTAAACTTTGTTTTGTCCACCTTGATCCTTTCCCCCTCTAAACCTGCATCAACATCTTAACGTAGAAGACAACCTCCTTGGTAACCATCACATCTGCTAGACGGGTATCAGAACTTCAAACATTACCAATACGTCTTACCTGATTTTTCACAAAGATAGAGCTTCCCTGTGAACTAATCCTTCATTTCTCCCAAAAGTATGTTCAGAAGCAAATTTAAATCAATCCATTGACCTACCTGCCTTTTTCCCTAACTATGGAAACCGGTTAGAGTACAAATTACACCAATTAGATATACACAAACAACTATGTTTCTATCTCAACAGAACAAAGGAGATCAGGAAATCAGACCAGCTGTTTGTATCCTTTTTGGATAAAAAGAATGGTGCCCCCAAATCAATGGTCACACTTTCCAAGTGGCTTACTGACTGTATAACTTTCACATACAAATCTAAGAGTAGAGAGCTTCCAGGGAAAGTAAAAGGTCACTCCACAAGAGCTATAGCAACCTCGTTGGCCTTTTTGGCAAAGTTACCCATGGATTCAATTTGTGCAGCAGCAACTTGGGTAAAGCCTCATACCTTTATCAGTCATTACAAAGTCGATTTGGCCTCCAGGAACAGGGCCTCTTTTGGGTCCACTGTTCTGAAAAGTATTTTCCCCTTGAGCCACCCAAGAAAGAAGGTGCTTGTGCTAGGGACGCTGTCCCAACCAGCAATGAATGAAGGCGAGATAGGACAACATAACATTAAGAAGTTATGTACTCACCATAACATTCCATGTTTGTTGTCTATCTCGCCTTCATTCTTGCGTCCCACCCTCCTTCCCCCACCTTCGCTTCTGGAGGATCAAATGGTTTCTTGCAAAATTGGAAATGATGTTATCTGAATCTCTTCTTAGTCTCTTTTTAAGTATGGTTATATGTTTAGAGATAATAACTATAGTATCTGCAAACAAGATCTGGGTAATCTTCCCTGAGCATGATGGGATAAGGTGTAGCCACGAGCCAGTGGAAGCTCTCGAGCTTTTGTATAGGTAGAGTCGGAACCAAGAACCCAACCAGCAATGAAATAGGGTGAGATGGACAACAAACATGGAATATTATGGTGAGTACATAACTTCTTATTATCTCACCAGTCCAGTCATTAACATATGTAACAACAGCTACAACAGCTCTCCAAGCCGTGCCAACAGCAGAAGTACAATCATCACCAGTAAGTCTGGATTTACTACTAATAATGGTAAGAAAATCATCCAACTTTTGATATGAAAAGCACAGATCAACAGTGTTATCCAGTGTTGCCCTTAAATATACATAGCATTTATTACACTGTACAAGATATTTGTGCTTTAGCAAATCACTAATGGCATACTCATTTAAAGAATCCACATTTGGCGTCAAATAAATAAAAAATTATATAAGAAAAGAATAATCAAAATCAGTTGCCACAGAATTCAAAGACAACTTAAATTAACTTCTGTAAAAAAAAAAAAAATAACTACAAACAATATACAAATAAATACTAAAGAAAGTATAGTAAAATTGTTGCTCTGACCATACAAGTTCTGAAAGTCACTCGCAGTCACACAGCTTTTCAACAGTAAAGGTCAATAAATAAAAAACTAAGGCAGGATTTTTTAGATAAGCTCTGGATTGTCCTCTCTGCAGTCTATGTGACTTTATAGCTGACTAGACCCCTTAGGCTGCCTAGAGTTTGCCTGTCTAAATGTACTGTACTGCATACAAATCAATATTTGGGTGATCATAATTCCAATGACAGCAAATTCACTACTCAAGCGAAACGTGTGTGTTTGTATACATATATACAATACAAATATATATATATGGATATAGACATATTTTTACATATATAGATATATATTGATTGTGATGTAATGAAAACTCAGTAAAGACATATTGATGGATAGCTCTGAATACACATTTTGAGCAGAAGTCATATAATCCTCAGAGGAAACCAGGTATATTATAAAATGTCAGACTGTGACAATGCAGTCCAGTGAACCCAAGACAGCCCCCTTTGAAATCTTTTTACTGTACTCAAAATCAGTAACAAAATCAAGTATTCTGCTACAAAATGCACGTAATACTTTCATTCTACCCTTAGGAATTTCAGTGCAACTCAGTGCTGAATATAAATCTTCAATTTTAGTTGTTCACAACATGGCATCTTAGCAGTGGCATGTGCAATTGAACAAGTCTCTTTTTTTAGAGAAATGTAGGAGATTTTTACTCCTGGCAAATATAAAAAACAGATATATACTGTTGCATTCTACATCCATAAAAACTGAGTGTAGTGTAAACTGTTGGACTGTAACACAGTGACAACCTTACTAGCCCCTGTAATTGGTACCCACGTATAAAACACCATATGCCATTTCCAATCTGATAGTCCATAATACAATTATCACTGGATTACAAACAGCACTTAAGTATAAAATACACCTAAAACTGCAATTCTACCGTCAAGGATTTAAGTGCAGCTCAACTCCTAATTTGACTCCACCATTCTTGACTGCTTTAGACAATGGCATTTGAGATTTGAGGCACAGTATTTACAGCTAAAAAAATTCTGGCAAAATTTTCTTACTTTTGATGCAATGATATATTCTGAACAGTAATGTTTTCTGGATCCTGTGCAGAAGTCATATATTCCTCAAAGTAAACCACATATAATGTAAAATGTCTGACCATGACAGTCTACGAACATTAGTACCTATTTATAACAGGTCATATGTCATTCACTTTTGAGAAATCATCAGGGAAATATACTATGATCTTGGGTATGCAATGCACTTAAGACAGCAATTCTGCCCTCAAGGCCTCAAATGCAGGTCAGTGCTGGATTTGACCCCACAACTTTGACTACTTCAGACTTTGCAGTCTGAGATATAGCATGTCAGAAATTAAAAGAAATAATTTTGTGCACAAAACTACATATATATTGTTTTATTATTATTATTATTATTATTTTATTATTATTAGGGAATGTCTCCTAGATAATGTCCAAGTTTGGATATTAGCTGCATTCTATCTTAGATTCTCAGAGTACTGGGCTTGATGGCCACTTCAGTCACTTTGGTTCTGCTATCAACCTATTACTTGAGAGTTCCACAATGGACCCTGTTGTTCCAGTGGTCCCTTATGTCTCAGTCTCTTCATATTTCCATTCCTCTCACATCGATTTTCAGGAATTATATTGGTTAGTGGTTGACCTCTCCAGTGGTTTCAGTCGACTGTCTTCCCCACCTCTTTCTATGTCTTTCTAGTTTCTATGAAGTAGCTCACATCTAAGACAATACATTACAAACTGCCTTTGGAGTCATCACACCCTTCTCATAGTCACTAATTACTTCTGTGGTATGCACAATTTGTCTGTGAATTGCAGCCTGTGTGCCTAGGTTTTACAATTTCTAAAATATAAAAAGTTGTTTGTCAGAATTTAGAGAAAATGTAATTCTGGATGTTTTCTGCATTGTTATATATACTACAATATAGAAGTAAAGAGTGTGAATATACTCCAGGCTGGTCTTAGGTGAAAAGATACCCTAGACCAAGCTTTGTGCCCCCCCCCACCCCACCACTGATTCTCACTATTCCCCAGTATCTCCCATCTCTTCCACATACAAATTATATTTTTCTTCTTTTTTTCACATTTTGTCTTACTCTGCAGCTTTTTGCTGCGTCATTTCAGCACACCGTAACTGGCCAAAACTACACTTAACTACAGAAGAAATAACTGAATTAAATGGGTCTAGCGGCCATTGGGCCCACAAAAGCCATAGGATTCTAGATGTTCTGAACTGATGCTGTACGTTTTTGTTTTTGACAGCCTTTTCATCCAATGATGGCCTGAAAGAAAATCATGACTTAGGAAAGAAATTCATTCTTATTCTTTAGTTTTGTTTTTTTTTTTTTTCCTGCACCCTTTCAACACAGCCTAACCAGCCAGGACTTCCCTGACTGTGGAGAAAATAACTGAATTGTGGGGGGGGGGGGGGGGTCTGCCACAGAAGCCATGGGATTCTAGATGCTGTGAGGTGAATTTTAGATCTTTTTTATAAAATTTTGCTCTAGTGATAGCCTGAACTAAAATCATGACTAAGGAAAGAAAATCAGTCTTATTATTTCCTTCAAGGAAGAGCTAAGTTTTGTCCAAGGCTTACTGTTCAAAGCTGACAAAACATCAGCTCCCTGCATCCCCAAGTGGGGGCTGTGCCCCCCACACTCCCTGCTAATTATATATACAAACTCCAAGATCACACTTCAGTGGACAAAGGGCAAATTTCCCAATCCCCACTGTAATGCAATCTCCAACACAACTTCAGGCACATTCAATCAGGAGATTTTTGATCAGCTATGCCGACAGTTTTCCAATAACCCATATATATAGAATGCCTCCTCACCCCTATCCCTAAAAGGCAGTCACCATCTAGATACCCCTATGACGTCAGACTGGGCAAACATGAAAAAAAAAACATAGTCTTTTGCAAAACGTTTTTTCCCCTGCCTAAGAAAAACAACAACTGGCCAGCTTAGAAAAGCTCTGCCCCACTCCTTCGCTCTGACTGCTGACTGGCTAATCCCAAGGAGGGAAATCAGCAGTTAGAGTTAATTTTTCTTCAGGGCTTACTTACTCATACAATGAGAGAAGATCTTAACTATCCTGAAATAGCTAACCAATAACAATAAAACATATAAAGTAAAACCACAACCCTACTTTATATCCCAACTACAACTATATACATGAGTAGGGGGATGGAGGGTGGGTGCTGCTATGGCAGCAGTGAGGAATTCAGACATCTACTGTTATGGTAAGTGCAACTTACAAAACTGTACTATGTTTATCATTTCCACTGCTAAAGTAGCCCTTAGGCTATATGTGTTGATTAGCCAACCTGTTTCTGACAGAGAACCTTAAAATTTGCCAGAAGACTATGGCTCTAGGAATGTGGTAAAAGTATATTTTAGGTTATAGTAATGAATTAACTCATGAAGAATGAGGAGTAACAGGTTATGCAGGGTCAACATTTTGAACTCTGGAACTATTTTTTATTTTATTTTATATATTTTTTTTAAGATTCATGGTTGCTGTCTCCCTTTTCCTGTTGAATGTAAGTTAAAGATGGCTCGCTTTGCCTTTGTAATCTCTTTCTGGACATCATTAGTGAGGAATTTCAAACCAAAAATGTTTTCTTATTTGTAGTGAAAGTTTTTTTGGCATTGGTGAGTGGAGGAGAATACATTACAACAAAGACCTCTTAATTCTTTTCCCTAGCTCAGTATCATCTGTTTGTTGACAAATATTTTCTGTTCACTCATAAATTCAGCAATTCTCTCCAAACATCCTCAGTGAAAGACTCTATTCATGCTATACTAACCTGATCAAAACTAGCCAGAATAAGGGAGCACTTGCTGAAGTATCCACTGCACTGCACACACATCACTGAATGAACTCCTTATCTGCCCACTATAGCAGTCACTGGGAATCCTGACTTCCAGAGGGCAGACGGAACTAGTTGGCATAAGCTGTCTCTCAGAAAGTAGCCAATGCAATCACTTATACCCGATGTAAGTAAAAATGTGGTAATTTTCAGTATTATGCTCTTTCTGGGAAATATAATCTAAGTAATCAAGTTCTTTCAAATTTAAACCCTAAACCCTAAAACCATAACTCTAATCCTAAACCTAATTGTAAAACACTAACCCTAAACCTAAAACCCTAACTCTAACCCCAAAACACTAATCCTAACCATAAACACAAACCCTAACCCTAAAACTCTATCCCTAACCCTAATCCTAACCCTAAAGCACTGTTCCTGACCTAACCCTAAAACTATCAATAAGAAGGACCATGCAGAATAAAAAAATGACTGACAGCTGTAAGTCAGTGTCAACCAACTGCCTTCTTTATTCAGTTAGTAACACTACTAGAAGCAGACTGCAAGGTTTCTAACATTAGTACGAGGATCATCACTGATCCTGGTTGGACCAGTTAATGGAGATCATGATGGAATTACTTGTGTTAGGGTCACTGGTGCCAGAAAAAATATGTCTCCCAGCAGAAAATCAAAGCTAGTTTGTCTTCAACTGGCCCATCTGTCAGCCTCTCTATCTTCTTCTTCTTCTCAGCCTCTCTATAGTCTGATGTATTTTGGTTGTTATATCATGTTAAATCAAATGAGTGATGAAACTTGGAACATCCATAGCAATGGCTGAGGAAACATAAGCCCACTTCTCAGACTTTTTCTTCCCATTTAACTGCTTCACCAGATGATGGACAGCAGGGCCCTGGGGGCCTTGAGCCTTCTAAGGGGCTGCTGCCCAGAGATAGTTGACAAGCTTAAGCCAACACTGTGGTGCAGAGTGATAAAGCCCTGAATATGATCTAGGTTACCTGGCTTTGATTATCTGTCCAAGGCACTGGCATAGATGATGGGCATGCCCATCCTGGTGGGAGGGTAGATACCCACTGCTGTATGTCTCATGGTAGAGTGGAAGCTGTAGACACATGCAGGACAAAGTTCAAAGGAAATGAGGTACTGATGATACACCAGCGCATCCCACTGTATGTCTGTTCTAGCACATCACAGGTCAGATTGAGAGGAAGGGGAAGTTAGGGCATTAAAGAAATCTCCAGCAGCAATTCCATGCTGTATCAGGATCCTCAGTTTCCTTACTGGTGAGGAGAATTTTAGATCTTTTTTATAAAATTTTGCTCTAGTGACGGCATGAACTAAAATTATGTCTAAGGAAAGAAAATCAGTCTTATTATTTCCTTCAAGGAAGAGCTAAGTTTTGTCCAAGGCTTACTGTTCAAAGCTGACAAAACATTAGCTCACTGCACCCCCCCCAAGTGAGGGCTGTGCCCCCCACACTCCCTGCTAATTATATATACAAACTCCAAGATCACACTTCAGTGGACAAAGGGCAAATTCCCCAATCCCCACTGTAATGCAATCTCCAACACAACTACAGGCATATGGGTGGCCTGATGGTTAAGGTGTTTGCCTTACAAACACAAGGTACAGGGTTTGAGTCTCACAAGGGATAACTGGCTAAGCTTAAAATGGCTCGCAAGTGCAGTTAGCTTAGTACTGATTTATGAACCTATGAACATTCAATCAGGTAATTTTTGATTAGCTGTGCCGGCAGTAAACATGAAAAAAAAAACATAGCCTTTTGCAAAACGGTTTTTCCCCTGCCTAAGAAAAACAACAACTGGCCAGCTTAGAAAAGCTCTGCCCCACTCCTTCACTCTGACTGCTGACTGGCTAATCCCAAGGAGGGAAATCAGCAGTTAGAGTTAATTTTTCTTCAGGGCTTACTTACTCATACAATGAGAGAAGATCTTAACTATCCTGAAATAGCTAACCAATAACAATAAAACATATAAAGTAAAACCACAACCCTACTTTATATCCCAACTATAACTATATACATGAGTAGGGGGATGGAGGGTGGGTGCTGCTATGGCAGCAGTGAGGAATTCAGACATCTACTGTTATGGTAAATGCAACTTACAAAACTGTACTATGTTTATCATTTCCACTGCTAAAGTAGCCCTTAGGCTATATGTGTTGATTAGCCAACCTGTTTCTGACAGAGAACCTTAAAATTTGCCAGAAGACTATGGCTCTAGGAATGTGGTAAAAGTATATTTTAGGTTATAGTAATGAATTAACTCATGAAGAATGAGGAGTAACAGGTTATGCAGGGTCAACATTTTGAACTCTGGAACTATTTTTTATTTTATTTTATATATATTTTTTAAGATTCATGGTTGCTGTCTCCCTTTTCCTGTTGAATTTAAGTTAAAGTTGGCTCGCTTTGCCTTTGTAATCTCTTTCTGGACAACATTAGTGAGGAATTTCAAAGCAAAAATGTTTTCTTATTTGTAGTGAAAGTTTTTTTGGCATTGGTGAGTGGAGGTGAATACATTACAACAAAGATCTCTTAATTCTTATCCCTAGCTCAGTATCATCTGTTTGTTGACAAATATTTTCTGTTCACTCATTCACTCATAAATTCAGCAATTTTCTCCCAACATCCTTAGTGAAAGACTCTATTCATGCTACACTAATCTGATCAAAACTAGCCACAATAAGGGAGCACTTGCTGAAGTATCCACTGCACTGCACACATGTCACTGAATGAACTCCTTATCTGCCCACTACAGCAGCCACTGGAAATCCTGACTTACAGGAGGCAGACGGAACTAGTTGGCATAAGCTGACTTTCAGAAAGTAGCCAGTGCAATCACTTAAACCCAATGTAAGTAAAAAGGTGGTAATTTTCAGTGGGTCTATATTAGAACACCGAAGTTTGAAAACATTGAATGTTCTAATATCGAACCCAAAACAGTGAACGCTGAAAATAGTGAAGCTGCAGAACACCAAATTTTTTCCTAGGGAAAGAATTCGGTTGGCCGTTTCTGTGGCTTCACTATTTTCAGCACTGTGGTGGAAAGTTACGGGTTGGGTTCAGGCAAGTGTGCGATTTTGTGGACGTTAAGGTTAGGGTGCAGGTTAGGTGAGTTAGGGTTAGGGCATGGGTGAGGTGAGTGTGCGATAGCGACGGACCTTAGGGTTAGGGTTTGGGTTAAGGTAAGTGGATAGATAGTAGTGTATGTACACTTTAGTGTAGGGTTAGATGTAGGATTTTAAGTGTATGTGTGTGGATTGCTGTGTTTTTTTGGTGTGCATGTGTTGTGTGCGTGTTTCTCGGAACAGCAAATTTTTTCCCAGGGAAAAAATCGCTGTTCTGAGCTTTCAATGATATCATATTTCGAGATTCCAAGTTCGAGCTTATGATGTTCGATGTTTTGCAATTTCGATAATATGATACAGACCCATTTTCAGTATTATGCTCTTTTTGGGAAATATAATGTAAGTAATCAAGTTCTCTCAAATGTAAACCCTAAACCCTAAAACCATAGCTGTAATCCTAAACCTAATCGTAAAACACTAACCCTAAACCTAAAACCCTAACCCTAAGACTCTAACCCCAAAACACTAATCCTAACCATAAAACACAAACCCTAACCCTAAAACTCTATCCCTAACCCTAATCCTAACCCTAAAGCACTGTTCCTGACCTAACCCTAAAACTATCAATAAGAAGGACCATGCAGAATAAAAAAATGACTGACAGCTGTAAGTCAGTGTCAACCAACTGCCTTCTTTGTTCAGTTAGTAACAGTACTAGAAGCAGACTGCAAGGTTTCTAACATTAGTACGAGGATCATCACTGATCCTGATTGGACCAGGTAATGGAGATCACGATGGAATTACTTGTGTTAGGGTCACTGGTGCCAGAAAAAAATGTGTCTCCTAGCAGAAAATCAAAGCTAGTTTGTCTTCAACTAGCCCATCTGTCAGCCTCTCAATAGTCTGATGTATTTTGGTTGTTATATCATGTTAAATCAAATGAGTGATGAAATATGGAACATCCATAGCAATGGCTGAGGAAACATAAGCCCACTTCTCAGACTTTTTCTTCTCATTTAACTGCTTCACCAGATGATGGACAGCAGGGCTCTGGGGGCCTTGAGCCTTCTAGAGGGCTACTGCCCTGAGATAGTGACAAGCTTAAGCCAACACTGTGGTGCAGAGTGATAAAGCCCTGAATATGACCTAGGTTACCTGGCTTTGATTAGCTGTTTAAGGCACTGGCATAGATGATGGGCCTGCCCATCCTGGTGGGAGGGTAGATACCTACTCATGTATGTCTCATGGTAGAGTGGAAGCTGTAGACACATGCAGGACAAAGTTCAAAGGAAATGAGGTACTGACTGAGTAACTGCAAATGTGGATGATACACCAGAGCATCCCACTGAATGTCTGTTCTAGCACATCACAGGTCAGACTGAGAGGAAGGGGAAGTTAGGGCATTAAAAAAATCTCCAGCAGTAATTCCATGCTGTATCAGGATCCTCAGTCTCCTCATTGGTCCCAGATGTGGGTCGGGGTTAGCCCAGAGGAAGGATAATATGGGTCCGGTAGTCCTGGTGAATGAGGAGAAGACTTGGGGACAAGGCGATGGTCAGTTCTGTAAGCAAATAAAAAAATGTCAGATTTGGGAGTCACAGCCCAAAAACGTCCACTTTCTAAGTAGATGAATGATACAAGCAAGTACTTTTGGAACTGAGGCCACTGTGTCACTGTTTTTCCATGCAGCTTTGGTTGCATCTTTTAAGATGTCCATCAAAGGAGCCCTCCCCCTGGAGGATTGTTGGGTAGACCTACAGGCCTTCTGGAGTCTTCTCTGTGGGGAGGGCGTAATATGGGAGGGCACCCCCCTCTGCTGATGTATTAATGTGAAACACTGTCTAGAGCTAGGGCTTTCAGAGAGATGCAAGGGAGTTATGACCCTCAACATCTTAGACGTGGGCCAAACACAGAATAAACTTTCAAGGGCTTTTCAGGGGAGGAGAGCCAGATGACAGAGAAACCTATTGCTGAGGATGGTCCTTTGAGAGGCATCAGAGGGGCTGTGGACCATCCATACTCCTGAAGGACAACTAGCTGGAACACTGAGTGCAAACAAGCAGGCTGCTCTGCTGTCAAAGCTGCTAGCACTTTTGTCAGAATGTTGACAGAAACCCTCGTAATGATGCAGCCTGTATCTACATTGAATTCAAAGTCAGAAATCACACTGACAGCATCAGGGACAAGTATTTCTGGGCTGGATAGATCAACAGAACAGACATCACAAAGACCTTAATCAACATCAGCCCAGAGAACATAAGACACGACAATGGTAACAACAGCACGAGCAATACTGACAGGATGTTCACCAAACTGCACTGAAATCACAGAAACCATTATTCTTGGGAGTTCTGACACTGTTTTATACAGCTTTGAAATCAACACTGCAGTACACAATTACAAGAATGACCACAGTGTCCAGACTGAGAGACAAGGCCGGAGACCTAGAGGCTGTGAAGTGCTGAAGAAACTATGGCATAACAGAATGCACTACTGGAGATTTAAAATGGGGTGAAAAAGTAAAAAGTAAGTCTCTGCACCCAAAAGATGAGGTAGTGGAACATGTACCAGAAAGTCAACCCTGACACATGAAAGACAGGGAAGGCTGGCCTAGACTATTAAATAGCAGGGGAAGCACCAGTGTCTGGCTGTACTACCACTAATGGAGGAAAATTAATCCATAAGTAACAGGCATTTTGATACTGGTTCTTCCATATTGGTGACAGAAATTAGAAATGGCAAGAGAAATAAACAGCAGCAAAAGTGAAAGATCTTTCCTCTAGATTTAATAGCAGAGGTGGCCCCAATGTTGTAGAGTACCTTATATATACATGGGATGAGCCAAAGTGCAACAGAAAGGTAGATAATGAACCTGATGATTCTCCGAATATTTTTTTTTTTTACTTTTCAAAGAAACCTTCATAAATTTCCTACAAATATATTTATAGTGGTTGTAAGCACTCTTTCTAACAGCAAAATCGCTTGATATGCTGCAAAGTATCAGATATTTCTCCCACAGGCACAAATGAGCATACATTCCATGACAGATGGTGTGAGGGATGGGCCTAGACAGACAGAAAATTTGATAAAAAAGAAAAT
This sequence comes from Protopterus annectens, assembly GCF_019279795.1. NCBI lineage: Eukaryota > Metazoa > Chordata > Ceratodontiformes > Protopteridae > Protopterus > Protopterus annectens. The sequence goes on from NC_056731.1 coordinate 1,830,881,388, forward strand.
GCAGATCCTAATTAAAAGAAGTAGATAAGAGGAACAGAGCAACCAAATCTTTTTAAACTTGTTATAAAAATATATTTTTTCACAAAATAAATGTTCACAGCCTGAAGACATTTTTTTCTGACTTACCTTCTAACCATTCCAAAGAAGGTCTGGACAGAGTTGGCATTGTGGTAAATTACAGGAAGTGGGGGGGGGAGGGGTTTGCACTCAGCAGACAAGGTTAAGTGTGAGCAGACCTACAACAGGCCACAATACATCCATAGGTGGACAAAAGCAATCATGTAACCATGCCCACTGTCCTGTTCTGAAAGTGTTCATTGCCACCTGTCTCACCACTTTTCTGCTTGAAAATCTATCACTGTGGATGACTGGATAGTATTAGTAATATCCAGAGGATACAGTAAAAGCTCAGCCAGCGCCAGTTTCCTTACTCTTATACAGTGCACTGACTTTCCACTCTGTGTATTTGACATGTTCATACCCACAAAGATGAAAGTCATCATCAGTTGCTCAGTTAAGGTGGGGCACAATGACAGGGCAAAAGTCACTGCTGCACAAGAAAGTACAAGTGAACTTACCATAACAACAGATGTTTCAATAGATCGCTGTTGCAGTAGCCTAAACAATATGGGATGTATCCTGCTAAGGCTCAGCTGCCTGGCCAGCTTCCAAAGCTTTAGCGCACCTTCCACACACTGGGATGTCCAAAGAGGCATGGAAGCATGCTGGTATAACAGCAGTCATAATGGCACTAAAATTTAGAGCTTTCTTGCCACTAGAAAAAGAGAGACTACAGTCCTGAAGATAGAAATAGGTACTATGGTAAGAAGGGAAGATAGGTACCCCCACCCTGGCAGAAAACAAAGTACTGCAACAGTGATCAATTTGAACATATACTGTTATTGTAAGTTTACTTACACAACTGTGCTATGTTCATTATTAGATCACTGTTGCTAAACTATGCAGGAGGAAGATCAGAGTCTAAGGGCCTCTGGAGTGCAGTCCTAGCAAATCCTGCCCAGGCCCTGGAGTCTTGGTAAAAGTATGTAGAGAAGTCTAAGTTTCTGCCTCTAGAAGGTTTTTAGAGCCCACCCCTTTCCAAAATGCTGCAGAAGTAGCCACAGCCCTAGAAGATGGATTCTGACTTTGCCTGGAGGGGACCTTCCATGAATAGAACAGCAAACCTGGACATCATGGGATAACCATTTGGAACTAGTTTGTTTTGATATTACTATTAATTGTTCACTCTTTTTTACCTTCATAAGTAATGAATAACTGATTTGAAATCCTGAAGTCTTTTTATCCTGTTAATGTAATATTTGTATTGTCTGTAGATATCAAGAGAGTGCAGAATTTTTTGGTTCAGGAAAGAAGACATGGACATGAATAGACCAATTTAAAGTAAACTCTGAAAGCACTTTTGGTAAGAAAAAAGGATTAGTTCTTAAGAAGAAATATCCTGCTTTTATGAAAGGTGAGATGGTGGGGGGAAGAGCTTGCGACTTGGATATTCTTCTTGGTGAGGACAGCAAAACTGTTTTCCATGTTATGCACTTTAAATCAGCATTGAGAGCTGGCTCAAAAGGAAAAAGATTTAAGTTTTTCTAGTACAAAGTTAAGACCCTGAGGAGTCAGCTGTTTTCTAGGTGGATGAATATATCATTCTCCTTCCAGGTACTGCTTTATTTGAGTTTAGGAAAAGAGAGGGGGGAGGTCCATGTGCAGAAAGGCAGAAATGGCAAAATGGTGAATCTTAATAGAAAAGTATAAAAGGTCACATGTTACAATTTACACAAATAGTGCAGAACCAATGATGTCTGTACTTTAAAATGATCTTGGTTCATTTTGAGACACAAACTAGAAAATGTCATTCACTTTGCCATATCTGAGTTTCTAGTAGGGTTTCTTTGCTACCTTTAATACCTGCTGCAAGCAGAAAAAAAGAAAGATGTCTAAAAAGTATTAAAATTATATCACCTAGGTAATGAGTAGAAGAAGTGAAAGGCTGGACTTCCTAGATGTCTGTACACTGATCAACAGTTTAATTTCTGTTTTCACAGTATGAAAACAGAAACTTAGAAAATGAGTGGCGTTAAACTGTTATTTGGGTAAAATTCACTTACTGGCTAGTGAGTAAACTGTGTGGAAGCAAGTAAAAAGAACTTTGGAAAACCTGAAAGAAAATCAACCACAAAAAGTAATGAGAAAACACTGGTTGAGAAGGATCCTGTTCAGTAAAAGGCAGTTAAGCTGCAGCTCTGATTCAACAGATGGCTTCCAGTAATTTAGAGGCAAAAAATAAATCAAATGTACTCAGAGATGATTAAAATACATGAAATATTGAAGAAATATACGAACTCAAATAAAAGGGCTGGAAAGAATAGAGGAAGCTTTAACTAGCTATTCAGATGAACTTATAAAACTGCAAAAATCAAAAGCTGAAATGAAAAAAGGATGGTTGAATATAAGGCTTCTCAAGAATAACTGTTAGAATGCCCAGAATGAACCTGAAATTTTATGTTGCACCAGAGAAATTGAAGTAACAGACTGTATTAATTTTATGAAAGCACAATTAAGCAACTGGAGTGGTGTTCCACAGCCAGATCTGTTAAATGAAAGGTTACACCAAGTGTATGCTCCAAACCTAGTCATGAGAAAGCAGGCATGACCTATATTAGTAAAAGATGCAATTATACCAGCAGAAACACTTGATCCTTACAAAACTGTGGCAGAAGGGGGAAAATATTAAAAATTGGAGACAGAACAGTATTTGTAGAAACTGATTATTTACCATATACCATTTTTTTCCAGCAATGAAGGAATGTCAAGAGATGGATGTAAGATTCAAGCTGGTTTATATAGACTGTCTTCAGAGTACTTTTTCCTGAACAATCAAAAGCATTCTGTTTTAAGCAGAACAGGCTAAGGAGGAAATAAAAAAGTTTATCCATCAAAAAGTGAGTCAGCAAGCAGAACTGGACTTGGCTTCTCATTTGTCTAACAATAAAACCCACACAGAAAGACTTTGCAGGAAAAACCTTTTTCAGTGTTCGAAAGAAAAATTCTTCAGAGACACAAAAAGCATAGGAATTGGCTAAAAGCATTGTGAATACCTTGAAATTGAACCACAGTCTAGTGTGGGAGATGAAGATGATCAGGAAGAAGACCAGCAATACTGAACTTAGTGTATAAATGTGAAATTACAGAGCATTGATCTAATTTGTGAAATACGGTTTTGCAAGTAAAAGTAGCCTGTAAAGAATGGACTTTTGCTTACTTTGTTAAACTTGTGGGTGAACTGTAAAGCATACCCCACATTATGTTCTTAATGTTTAGATGGCTACTAAAGGGAAAAAAGAAGTAACTGTAAGTAAAACAAGTTTGTTCTTATTGTATCAGAAAAAAAATAACTTCATTATATGATATGCATATTATATTGTAAAGTTGTTTTGTATAGTGTCCAGTCAGGGGTATTTTAAATGTGGGGAGTCATTCTAGTGACTGCTTGTGTGCTAAAGATATTAAAATAAACAAGTACATTTTTTACTTGTAAGAAATATAAGTTTTATAGTAAAACAAAAAAAAAGAAGGGCTGAATAATAGAAGCAAGCTTAAGTTAATATAATGCTGTGATCTTGGGCTGCTGGGTAGGAGTGGGGGTTACAAATCTACTGATTAGATATGTAGAACTAATGTGATAACTTCCCTTGTTTTTACAAAGGTGGGTGGCTACACTAATGTCCCTGGCTGAAGCTGTAAACAAGCTTTTTTGTGAGCAAATAGGCTTGAAAAATAAGACAAAATATTGAAAGCCAAGAAAAAATTTCTTGCATCTACAAAGAGATTAGCTTGTTTTTTCATTAGCAAATGTTTTCTGTGAGAGACAAGAAGTTTGCAGCTACAGGTAGTTACCCAGTGGGAATTCTGTACATTCTGTTCAGAGTGAAATTTACAAAGATTCATTCATGCATCTGCAAGTTGTTGACTGTTTTTTCACCCTGCTGGCTATTTTACATGGAAACACGTTGTCTGCTGGTGCAAGCAGTTCATTTTAAAAGTTCTAAGCATGCTTTGCTGTGGGAAATGCAATATCTAAATGTACAATGACAAGCAGTTCAGTGAAAAATAAAGTTTGAAATTACAGGAAGTGATTAAGTGATACTAGCTTCCTCAGCAACCTCATTACTTTAACACATTCAACAGAACAATGCACAGCTTAGTTTTATTTAAAAGTATTCAGTACATTTTATCTTAGGGCAAGCTTAAGTTAATACAATTGTTAATGTTTTCTGAAAGCATACAAGCTTTTCTGAAAGCATACAAGCATACAAGCTGTATTTCACATATAGGAGGAAAATATAAACAAGAACAGACAGCAATCAGTGTACATAGGGACACAGGCTGTAATATGTGCTTTTGCATTGGTAACCTTAATTTTAGATTAGGTTATGCCTGTGGGTTTAGCTGTCAAATTGGTCAATTGTTCTTATGGGGGTAAACTTTATTTGTTAAAAATGCACATAGTTGTATGCATTTGTTCTAAGCTAATATGGGATGGGTTGTTTTAAAAATGGATTTAATTTTTTGTTTGAGGGTATAAATTAATGTGCAGAGGAATTTCCAGAAAAAGCTAGTGTTTCTGTTGATGTTTAGAAGTTAGGAAGGAAGAAAGTACTAAAGATCTGGAAGATTTTTACTAGTATATTAAAAACGGGAACCACCGGCATCTTTGAAGAAAGCTGTGGTGGCTGTATTATGCAAAGATGGTAAATACCCTTCAGAACCAGCCTCATATAGACCCATTTCAATTTTAAACCATGATTATAATGTGTATATGTCTATACTAGTTAAAATAATGGCAAAGGTGTTGTCAAAAGTGATAGATATGGATCAGTGTGGTTTTGTGGAAGGGAGGCTAACATTTGACAAGATAGTCCCCCTGCTGTAGAAGGAAGTAGTAGTCCACAAAAATCACAAAAACTGATAGGCCAAAAAAGAGCCATACAGACGATAGAGTGAACTATTGAGGATAAGAAAGAAATTATGTATTGTTACTATTCTGCAAGAACTAAATAAAAACAACTGAAAGCACTTGAAAGCACCAACAACACCAAACAAGTGCTACGAGCCAAAGGAAACTGCAACCACGAGTCCACTTCAAGTCTTTAATAAACAGCTCCACGGACCATCCACATCTATTCTGCAAGAAGCCCAGCATTTCCAGACAAAAGATATATAAAAAGATTAAGAAATTAGAGGAAAGAAAAATACTTCCACAAGAAAATCTGTCAGAAGCTTCAAATGCAAATTTGTGTTCATTAATAAAACAGATCCATGAAAAACACTGGGGCATTTGGAAAAAGAAGCAACTGAGGAACTGCGAAAATATTAAGAACAAAATCTAGAGACTTTTGAAAGGTATAAAAAAGAAATATGGACATGGGGAAGAAAGAGAGATCTGATATGGTGCAGTCTTTATGCAAAGGAGAAAGCCAAATGAATCGGGTCTATATTAAATTAAAGAAAGCTCTTAACAGCAAATACATCTTACCCAACACATAAAGAGCGAAGTCTCTTCCTTTCTTTCTAGTACACTTTGCAAATGACGCTGCCGGTCAAGAGACTTTCTTTTTTTTTTTTTTTGGTGATGGTGGACATGCTGACATAAGTTGCAACCACAACTCATCAACCCTGTTTTGTTCCCTAGCTATTACTGAAATGACTGCTGGAATGTCAGATATTGTTCTCGCAAGTAAACATCTGAGTCGCCTATGCCAGCCTTCAACATAATTTTGAGTACGAGGTAGTGCCTTGTGTTTAATGAAGAAATATTCCAGAATGATACAGGATATATTGGTGGAAAACAAGAACTGGCTAAACTACATGTCAGTTGTTTATGAGCACTTCCAAAGATATATACATCGGCAAAGTAATTTAACAAATCTTTTCCTTCAGTAGGAAAACCCTTACATAACTCACGAAAAGCAGGGATAATAAAAAGTTATGTACCTACCATAACGTTCCATGTTAGTTGTCTTCTCTCGCCTTCTTTCTTGCTTGATGGGTTCGGAGCCGATCCTCGGCTCCGACTTGGCACTTGCTAAGCTCGAGAGTCACTTTTACCAGCTCGAGGCAGCCCCATATCCCATGATGCAAGGCGGTAAGTACCCAGATCTCGTTTGATGACAAAGGGCAATAGCACCAAGCATAAATACTTCCCAAAGGAAGAAAGAAAGCCTACAGGATGAAAGAAGGACCAGTTCTGAATGGTCTTCAGCATAACAATCTCTTGTAGAAAGGTCTGTCCAGGCCTGGGGAAGGAGGAGGTCGCAAGAAAGAAGGCGAGAAGACAACTAACATGGAACGTTATGGTAGGTACATAACTTCTTAATGTTAAGTTGTCAATCTTGCCTTCATTCTTGCTTGATGGGACGCGTCCCTAGCACCTCTATCCTGGGTGGCTCAACGGAACAGACTCTTGAGGACTGTAGAGCCAAAACTGGCTCTGTCCCTGGAGGCCAAGTCCAATTTGTAATGGGAAACAAAAGTATGAGGAGTGGCCCAAGTGGCCGCTGCACAAATAGTGTCTAAAGGAAGTCTAGCTTGAAAGGCTGTAGAAGTAGCTAAGCTCCTAGTTGAATGTGCTTTAGGTTTTGAGCACAGCTGTTTTCCCCTGAGCAGATAAATTTCAGAGGTGACAGAAGACAGCCATCTAGATAAAGTCACTTTAGAAACAGGAAGGCCTTTCCTGTTATCTGCATAGGAAACAAAGAGTTGATCGGATTTCCTAAATTGTTTAGTTCTGTCCAAATAATATCTGAGTTGGCGGTGGACATCAAGATAATGTAATTTTTGTTCCGATCTGTTTGAATAGTTTGGAAAAATACAGGGAGTTCAATGGATTGATTCAAATTAGCCTTTGAGGCGACCTTAGGCAAAAAGGTCGGATTAGTTCTCAATGATACTCTGTCCTTGTGAAAGACCAAATAGGGGGGTCGAACCGAAAGAGCTTGAAGTTCAGACACCCTCCTGGCCGATGTAATAGCTACTAGGAATAATGTTTTCCAAGAAAGAAATTTTAGGAGCAAGAAACAGCTGGCTCGAAGGGGAAGAATCAAGGATGTCAGCACTAAATTTAGATCCCATTGAGGAGGAGGATTCCTGATTGGAGGCTTTAGCAGGAAAATTCCTTTCAAGAAGGCTTTACAAAGCCTATGGGACATGATATTGTGATCTGCGATCCCGACATGAAAGTTCGAGATAGCAGCCAGTTGAACTCTAACTGTGGAAGAAGAGGAGCCTGCATGAAAAATCTCCGCTAAGAAGTCCAAAACTGCCTGAACTGGGGCAGTGAAGGGATCGATATTCTTGGCTTTAGCCCAATAAGAGAAACGTTTCCATTTGCTTGTATAAATCCTCCTGGTAGAGGATTTTAAAGAAGCTACTATGATGTCTCTAACAGGGTTAGAGATCAAAGGAAGCCTGGCTAAGGAAGGAAGTGGAGCAACCATGCTGAGAGGTTGAGAGAAGGGATAGACCGGTGCAGCTGACCGGATTGGTGAACCAGAAGATCTGGCACTGGGTCCAGATGCCATGGCTGCACCAAAAGGTGACGATGGAGGAACGGAAACCAAATTTGTCGAGGCCAATAAGGAGCAATGAGAATCATTTTGGCTCTCAAAATGGTAGCTTTCTGGATAACCTGAGGGATTAGAGGAAAAGGAGGAAAGGCATAAAGAAGTCCCTGGGGCCAATCCTGGGTCAGAGCATCTCTGGGGGGATGGCCTGACAGAAGGAAGAGAGAGAAGAAGTCTGGGCATTTGCTGTTTTGGGGAGTAGCAAAAAGATCGCAACATGGGCGACCCCATTCCAGAAAAATCTCCTCCACTATAGATTGCTTGAGAGACCACTCGTGAGGCATGAGAATAGCTCTGCTCAATCTGTCCGCTAAAATGTTGGTTTTCCCAGGGATGTGCGTTGCTACCAGAAACCGATGAGAGGAGATCACCCATTGCCACAGTCTGAGCGCTTCTCGACACAAGGGGTAGGACTTGGTTCCGCCCTGTTTGTTGATATACCAAACTACAGACATGTTGTCTGTGTGGACTGCAATCGTCCCTACAGGAAGAGAGTCGTTGAGGGCTTGCAACGTTAAAAGCACTGCTCTCATCTCTAGGACATTTATGTGCAGGTGGTACTCGAACGGTTGCCACGTCCCATGAACCATCCTGCCCTGATAATGCCCCCCCCACCCGATCAGGGAGGCATCCGTGGTGACAGTGGCTACCGGGGATGGGGGTACAAAGTGTCTGCCTTGGTGAATCTGGGGAGAAGTGATCCACCAAGCAAGATGATTTTTGCAAATCTGTGTCACCAGAATTTGGTGACGCATTGGAAGTTGTTGGTAAGACCACTGAGTGAACAACATCCACTGAAGAAGGCGCATGTAGAAGCGAGCCAGGGGAAGAAGAGTAATGGCCGCAGCCATGAGACCTAATACTTTTAGAACCATTCTGGCCTGTACCTTCTTGTTGGCTAGAATGATCCTGACATGACTTTGAATGTCTGAAACTCTTTGGTCTGTAAGGGTAGCTGACATCCGAACCGTGTTTAAGTTTGCGCCTATGAAAGTAATAGACTGGCAGGGCAATAAGGATGACTTTTCGAAGTTGATCGAGATGCCCAAATGAGAACAAAGATTTATTGTGTAATCCCTGGCTTGAACAAGCTGATGCCTGGTGGTGGCTGACAGGAGCCAGTCGTCGAGATACGGAAACACCTGGAATCCTTGACGTCTCAGGTGAGCCGTGACCACTGCCATGCATTTGGTGAACACTCTAGGGGCTGTGGTGAGACCAAAGGGCAGGGCTCTGAACTGGAAATGACTGGACCCCAGCCGAAAGTGGAGAAATCTCCTGGAGCATCTGTGAATTTTTATGTGATAGTACGCATCCTGAAGATCTATTGAGCACATCCAGTTGTCCTTCTGCAAGAAGGGCAGAATCGACTGAAGAGTGACCATTCGGAATCTTGTCTTCCTCACAGACTTGTTGAGTCTGCTGAGATCCAATATTGGTCTCCAGTCTCCCGTCTTTTTGGGGACCAAAAAGAACCTTGAGTAGATTCCGGGCTCTGAATGGTCTGTTGTAACTGGCTGAATGGCTCTTTTTTGCAGTAGTTTTGAGACTTCCAACTCTGCAATTTCCCTTAGACCGGGTGGTACGTCTGGAAGGGAATTTGAGGGATAGAAAGGACTTTCCTCCAAAGGAATTTTGTAACCCTTGGATATGATCGACTGTACCCATCTGTCTTGAGTGAGAGAACGCCAGGCTTCTGGGTACAGCGATAGTCTTCCCCCGACTGCCTCCAAGGAGGGACAGACGGGCAACATCTCAGGGATGCTGAAAGGGCTTGTCAGAGAGACTCTCTGTTTCCCTGGTTTTGTGGACCCCCTCTGCCTCTAGAGCGGCGTCTGTTGTTGTTACCCCCTCTGCCTCTAGGGGTAAACTGACCACGTGAATCCGGCGTGACTCCTTGGGATTTGCGGAACCACATTTTGCCACCCTTCTGTCCTTTGGGATAAGGTCTAGAAGGGATGGAAAAATGGACTCCTACGGCAGAAAGAGTTTTGCCGTCCTGCTCACACCTGGTCAACGTTTCCTTCACTTGAGGGCCAAACAGAGCTGACCCATCAAAGGGAGAGTTTGTGAAGGACGCCTTAAAGGGATCTGCAAAATTACATAGTCGCATCCAGGCTTGGCGTCTAAGAGCCACACCTGTACCTGCGGCCCTACTCGCTCCATCAGCAGCATATGATATAAGCCACATGGAGGAGTTTGCAATGGAGTTAAGGGTTCCTAGCTGCGAAGCAATTTTTTCCTGAGCCCCTGCAGCTGTAGGATCCTGCACAACTTCTCCTAGCTCCTTAAGGATATCCCTTTGGAGTCTGGTGAAGTGACAAAGATAGTTCAGCGAACGCATAGCAAAGGTCGCTGAAGAAAACATCTGCTTACCATATCTATCCATGGTCCTAGAGTCCTTATTAGGAGGATGGACAGGTACGGAAGGATCTGCAAGTTCCTTCTTGGTGGCAGCCGCCACCACCATGGCATCAGCGGGGACACCTTTTGTAAGGAATTGCTTGTCCGACGGGGCAGTAATAAATTTAGAAGGCCTCCTAGGGACAGGCTCTACAGAGTCAGGAGCAGTCCACGCCTTTCGAGCAATAACCTGCATAAAAGGCGGAGACACCCAGGAGGTGGAGGGCCGAGATCCAAACGCCTCCAGGTATACTGACTCATCCTCAGAGGGATTGTTGGTGGGCCAGTTTCCCCTCTGTCTAAGGAGTTCTAGGATGTCTGAGAAGGAGACATCCTCAGAGGGGGATCTTGGGGATCCCTCTGACTCATCTAAGTCAGTATCCGAAGTGATAGACTCAGGGGAGTCTACGTGTTTCCTCTTACAAGTCCTCTTCCGCGGAGGATCACCCGACAAGTCAGGAGAATCCTCAGAAGAGGGGGATATTCCCAGTGGGGAAACCTGAGGCGGAGGATCTCCGGGTCCGGCAGCAAGAGAAGTGGCAGAGATGTCAACAGGCACTATAGAGGGAGGAGCTAAGGGAACAGACTGCTGGCTGAGTCCAGAGGCCAGCACACTCTTCATCACCTCGAAGGCTCCCCTCCCAGGGAGGTCCGAGAGAACCCGCTCCGAAGAGCTAGGAACTCCAGGACCCACCGAAAATGAAGGCTCCGAGGAAGATGTTGGAGCCGAACTCACCAAGGCCGAGGCTCCAAGGGGAAGAGCGGGGTCGGACAAGGGTCCGATGCCACTCACCCCCTCGGAGGAGACCAGGGAAGCCCGGCCACCGAATCCCTCTAAGGAAGGTCTCGAAGAGGAGATAAGAGTAGAGGCTGAAGGAGCAGAAGGGGGTATCTGTCCCTCAGCCGTAGCAGAAACTATTCCTAAAGACTCCAACTCCAAACTCTGGGGTAGAGTCGAAGGAGGAATTGCAATGGGGTGTGGACTAATAGTCGTCTGCTGAGACGGACTATGTAGCATTTGGGCCAGTGCCTGTGACTTTAGTAGTCTACTGACCACTCTCTCCAAATCATGGTCAGAAAGCCTGGATGACCTTGAAGATCGGCTCCGATGGCTCCGCTCTGAGAGGAGAGGCGAAGCCGGAGCCGAAAGTATCGGCTCCAAGGAAGGGGACCTAGACCTCTTCCTCGAAGGAACCATCGGAGCCGATGAAACTACTGAAACTGTCGGAGCCGACAACTTATCGGCACCGACAGGTAGCTTCGATGTATCGGCTCCAGCCGGAGCCGATACGGCCATAAATGTAAGGGTGTCAGAGCCGATCGGAGCCGACACCGATGCCTGGGCCACATGGTGGTCGGAACCGATCGGAGCCGACACCGAAGTGGTCAAACCAGAGTTGGCACTGATAGCCATCGGTGCCGAAGGTTTAGGTAACCCAGAATCGGCTCCAGCCGGAGCCGATCTCGACTCTGAATGAGTCGGAGCCGAGGCCACAGGCTTGGACACAGAAGCCTGGGCCTTGGAAGACTTAGAAGTCTTAGATGGGGCCGACTTAGCCGGAGAGCCCTCCGGCTTAAGAAGGCCCCTCAAAATCAATTTATTTCTTCTTGCCTGCAGGACTCTCTGGCTAAAAGAATGACATATAGCACAGGAGTCCTGCAGGTGAAGAGGCCCCAGACAGTACAGGCAAGAAGTGTGACCGTCTGTCAGAGACATCTTCTGACAGCACGAGTCACACTTCTTAAAGCCTGAGACCCTTTCTTTAGACAAGGTGTAAAACACACACACACACCAGTCCAAGAATAAAATTAAATATACCAAAAGGTATCACTAACAGACACACACACACACCCTAACAGGGGGGGGATGGGATGGGTTTTAGTCTGACTAAAAGTTTAGAGGAGACAGGGAAAATTTCTGTCAGAAAGGAATTAAAATTAAGTTAAAACTAACAATTTAAGGTTTTTTTGTAAAAAGGGGCTAAAATAGTAAAGTAATAATTCACTTACCAGGAGCTGGTAAAAGGAGGACCTCATCAGCGAAGCGGCAAACGAGATCTGGGTACTTACCGCCTTGCATCATGGGATATGGGGCTGCCTCGAGCTGGTAAAAGTGACTCTCGAGCTTAGCAAGTGCCGAGTCGGAGCCGAGGATCGGCTCCGAACCCATCAAGCAAGAATGAAGGCGAGATTGACAACTTAACATCTTCATTTTCTGTCACAAAAGATAAGGCTATCAACTATTTCACAGAGTGTTGAAATTCTTAAGAACTACCATACAGCTGTGATAACCCTAAGCTTTGAAGTTTCCTCCACACATTTTGGGCAAAATGGAATGGACAACCTTTGCTACATACATCAAAAAAGTTGGCTGCAATACTTTTTATACCAGCCAGCTCAAAATCCCACAGTAGGTATTTCACTGTAGCTGTTAAGTTTGATGTACCTAACAAGTTGAAGACAAACTCCCACATGAAATTGTACAATTTGAATGACTTCTTAGTCATCAAACAGTACACAAGAGGCACACATTTTTGGTAACCACTATAAGAAATCAATGCATGAATACTGTACAGTTGTCGGCAGAATTTTCCCTTCATCAAAAACACATCCATGAACCAGACATCTGACTTACAAAGGTCTATCAAATTCTCTTTAGTAGAAAATGCTAACACATGTAAATTTGTGTGTATATCTACTTTGCGTTCCTGAAGAAATGTAGACTGCCTCAGCTTACAGTTCTGAAAACATACTCTAGTTAGGGCAGTAGATGGTGTAGTGTGTGTGTCAATAAATTTTTCCTCCTCACTCTGTTAACCTGTTGCAACATGGATCTCCTAGTAGTTAAAGTAACAGTGCTTTCAAGAGATGTGCTAGTTACCACATCATCAACAACTAATGTAGGAGTGTTCCTACAAACACTAGCCAACTCCTTTCATTTCTGACAAGCTCTGTATTTCTCAACTTCTGTAGCATCAGAAGCATGATCATGAGTAGCGGATTTCAGGAGTAATTCTTCCTCACCCTGTACTGTAGTTACTGCCCTCCCTTTACATTTCTGAATATGCTTAGCCGACAACACCAGTACTTCCTACTCTTCATAACCTTTTCCAAATTGTACAAATAGCCATCAACTATTAACATATTTCTATCTTTTTCTGATTTCAGTGTACTATAACAGTAACCTATCACATGAGCTGTTGGCGGTTTTGCAGCCATTGTTGAATAGGAAAATGCCATGCGCACACCTTTCTTACATCTGCCATTCTTTTTAAATAGTTCCTGCATGCACTCCGTATTAATAATCAAAACATTTATTTTTATTTGTGAAAGGTAGTTTTGAGTTTCTTAAATACATACTTTGTAGGATATTATCTGTCAACTAAATTATTATAAGTTTATGTTACTTTAAATTCTATGTATATTGGCATATAGATTACAAATAGATGTTTTAGACGTGTCTACGTCACATGTTCGTATTATTGTGTTTGGGCCAACTATAACATTTCGAATACTTTTCTGTCAATGTAAATGTAGATTGTGATTTATGCAGTTTGTTATTTATGTGTCGGGTAAGATGTATTTACTGTTAACAGCTTTCGTTTGTTTAATATAGACCAAATTAATCAACACAAAAAAAGGCAGCCCCAAAAACATTCAAAGAAAAATACAGGCAAAGGCACCCAGATATGGAAGAATTCACAATAAAAAAATAAAATCACGAAGAGGGAATGTAGAACAGAAGATCTGTAAAGTAGAAGTTAAACAAATATAAGCTGAAGTTATGGAATCATTGTGAAGTGAAAGATTAAGTTTAGAAAGTCTAACACAGGATATATCACGGCATGATGGAACAAGTCTATGAAGTAAGGAGAAACCGGAGGAGCAGGAGATATCTAAAGAAGAAATATGGACATGGGAAAGAAAAAGAGATTTAACATGGTGTAATATTTATGCAAAGGAGAAAGCAAAACTAATCAATACAAAAACAGCAGCACCTAAGATATTTGATGAGAAATACAGGCAAAGTTATCAGGACATGGAAAATTTTACAATATAAAATATAAGAAAACAAAGAGGAAAAGTAGAAAAGAATTAGTAACGGAGAAGTTAAAGAAATAGAAACTGAGGTTATGGATTACCTGCAAAGTGAAGGATTTACTGTAGAAAATTTTAACTCAGTGACATCACAGCAGGACAGAGCAACAGACACCCAAATTAAGGAGAAACCAGTTGAGCAGGAAGCATCTAATCAGTTTCCATATGAGGATACTTTAGAGCCTCCCACTGGAAACCAGTACAAACGTTCAGCTGGAGCTGGACAGCAAGAGAAGGAACAGGAAACTCTGGCAACTTTGACGCAGATAATGTTGTGAAGTGATAGGCCAATGAGTTCCCATATGAAAGAGCAATGGATGACACCGGATGAAACTGATGACAATGTGGCACAGATAGATGCTCTGGAACTTTTTATAGAATGCTTGCAGGAAATGATGAACAAAGAATATGCCCTCAGTTTAGAAGAAAATGATCTAAGAGAAGAGTTGCTTGATTTAATAGTGATGGACAGACATATTAAGATCAGACTACAGAAGGTCAATAAAACTCAAAAACTTAGAAGTTTAATAAAACAAGTGAACACATTAATTAGGACTGTCCATAGAGAGTCATGTGATATAACAGAAGTAAATAGGATGCATTACTGTGCGGCTAAATTAATAACAGATAAAGTCTTACCACAAGAACACAGGGTAGTAAGGGAAATGAAGGGGAGAAATTGAATGTCATCATGGAATTATCAAATAGAGAAAACTATAAAGCAATTAAGACAAGTGTCACTGCTAGAAGAGTACAGAAGAGGGAACAAATCAACAAAAATACTCAGAAAGATAGCAGTGATAAAAGCAACACACAATATTATAACAGATCAGGATCTATCGTGCACTACTGCAAATAAACTAAAAATATCAGCACAGGCAGAAAAACATAGAAGATATGTAGATAAATATAAAGGAAAAGTACAAAATAAGCAATTTATTGATGACCCAAAAAAGTTTTATAGAGAATTGGGAAACTAGACAAAAGGAATTGAAATACCACGTAAAAAATGAAGAAATTTATACATTTTGGAGAAGTATCTATAAAGATCCTGTGGAACATAACAAAGATGCTAAATGGATAGAATAAGTAAAAGAAAGAATAAGAAGTTCAGATGTACAGAATATGCAATGGGATGCAGTAACTGCCAGAGAGATTGAAACACAGTTAAGAAAAGCTCCTAAATGGAAAACCCCATGCCCAGATGCAGTACCTAACTTCTGGCTAAAAGTATTAACATCTTTACATGAAGATTTAGCAATGAGTAGGAAAAAGAAGTTATGTACTCACCATAACGTTCCATCTCTGTTATCCATTTTCATTCTTCCTCAACCTGTAGGTTCGGTTCCGATCCTCTGAACTGACTCGGCCACTATCATAGTCTGTAGTAACCAAAAAATGCTTGAGCTTATCCCTTATCTAAAATGAACATATCCCAGTTGCATCAGATCGAGTTTGCTGATAAAAAAAGGAAATATTAGTTGTAAGACATTCACTGAGACTATATCTGGAACCACAACAACATACAAAATGGGGTAATAATCTGGTAGTTATCCATTCCTCTAGAAATCCAAGGGTATAGGGGTTGGAGGGAGGGGAGATGAGGAAGAATGAAAATAGACAACAGAGATGGGCCGTTATTTTGAGTACATAACTTCTTTATCTGATGTTGTCAATTTTCATTCTATCCTCAACCTGTGGGACAGTCTCCAACTACCTTAGATCCTGGCTGGACTCAAGGAAGGATGTTCTTGAGCGCCATTGAACCAAAGGATGCTATTCTGCTGGAAAACAAGATCCAGTTTGTAATGGATAATGGAAGTATGGGAAGTAGCCCAGGTTGCTGCTGCACAAATATCATCTATGGAGGCTTTAGCCTGGAAGACAGTTGAAGTTGCTCCAGCTCTAGTTGAATGTGCTTTCAAAGATTTTGGTAAAGCAATCCCCAGTTTGTTATAGATGAAAGAAATGCAATTTGTTAGCCATCTAGCCAATGTCACTTTGCTCACAGATTTTCCTAGTTTTGCATTTGAGTAAGAGATAAATAATTGGTTAGGTTTTCTGATATCTTTTGTTCTCTGAAGATAAAACTGTAATTGTCTATGAACATCTAATCAGCATAAGCAATATTCACCTTTATTAGCAAATTTGAGGAAGAAAACTGGTAAGTTGATAGTCTAATATTGACTTCTGAAACCACCTTTGGTAGAAAAGAGGGGTTGGTTCTTCATGCAACTCTATCTTTGTGAAATCAAATATGGTCGTTTACAAGACAAAACTTGAAATTTTGAAATCGGTCTGGTGGAAGTTATGGCTACTAAGAAAATAGTTTACCAGGACAGAAACTTAAGATCACAATCTGCTGCCAGTTCAAAAAGAGGTTGCATGATTGCTTGCAACACCAAGTTCAGGTCCAAAGCAGGGGCTGGATCTTTGTAAGGAGGCTTTAACAAAAGAGTACCTCTCAAAAAAGCTTTACAAAGTTTATGAGAAGCAAATGATGAATCTTCAAATCCAATATAAAAATTGGATATAGCTTCAAACTGAACTTTAACAGTAGAAGACAAAGCCCCTTCATTGAACAGTGAGGCTAAAATGAGAATCTTACGAATAGGTGCTTAAAAAGGGTTAACATTACTTTGACATGCTGTTGTGAAGTTTATATGTAGATGGTTTATAAGAGGCCAAAGTATGTGTCAGACAGGCGAAGACAGCATAGATTGCCTGGCTATTAATGGAATTGGAGAAACCAAGCTGTCAGTTCCAGGTTCAAGATGTCTGGGTGGATCATGCCTGTCAGATGGGACAGGAGATCTGAAACCGGGTCTAGAATCCAAGATCTGTGAATCAGATGACACCAAAGGAAGGGGAACCAAATCTGTTGAGGTCAATAAGGTGCAACGAGGATTACCTTGCTCTTTAACCTGATTACTTTCTGTAAAAACATTGGAATTAGAGGAATTGGAGGAAAGGCATAAGGAAGACCAGGGGACCAATTGTGAGCAAACACATCCCTCGATGATTTCCCCTGAGGGGGATTAGGGAAAAGTAGTTGCTGCACTTGATGTTTAGGGGAAAGGTGAAAAGGTTGCAGCAAGGCTGGCCCTATTGATGGAATATTCTCTCAGTCACTTTTGGACTGAGGGACCACTTGTGAGGCAGTAGTAAGCATCTGCTCAATTTGTCTGCTATCACATTGGACTTGCCTGGAATGTGTGTTGCTAAGAGAAAGTGGTTGGATGAGCTCACCCACTGCCACACTCATCTAGGGTAAAAACCTGGGAGGCATAACCTAAACTGATTTCTTGCACATCAGAATCCAAATCAGAATTTGAAGGGGAGGGGACTTTGTTTCAGAGTGTGGGAAGGTCCCTAACTGAAGGGATCGAAATGCTTTAATTAACCCTTTGGCAAAAGAAAACCACTCTTCTTTTGATTCTCTGGAAGCAGTCAAAGGAACAGATGCAGAACCCATTTGTCTGAGATTTCCTACTGCTAGAGATAGAGAGAGAAAGAGAGATAATGGCTTGTCAGGGTGGGCAGGGGGGGAGGTTACCATTTGAAGACAGTCATTCAGACTTGGACTGTCTTGATTTCATGGAGGCCACCTCTTTTTGGAACCTTCTTGGAATTGTTTTTGAATGTCTGCTTACCAGAAGTTCATTACGTTTGCTTATTTTACTTTATAAAAAGATTCTCAGTTAGGGAAGAAATTTTTAACCAATTTAGAGAAGGAATGCTAACAAATATGAGTCACCCCTTCAAATCAGTTTCCCTCTTTCATCACATATTTTCAGGAACTGACCAGAAAATGATCCAAAAACCTTCTATATCAAGGGAAGAATTTAAACTTTCACCTTTGACATCCTCAAGCATATTTTGAGAATGTAACTAAACAACCTTCTCATAACTGATCTAGTAGCTGTTACTTTGGAAGATGCAAAAGTAGAGTCAGAAGCACAAAATTTCAAAAATGTTTGGTTACTTCAGACACAGAAGCAATATCTGTAGTTAGGGAACGCAGTGGTGGTGCTGCGGTAGCGTTGTCGCCTCGCAGTAAGATACTGTCCAATTAGATTCTCAGCTAGAGCGTCTTCTGCGTGGAGACATGCGTGCATGGGCATACCTTCACTGAAGGTTGTGCATCAGGGCTAGTAACTCAGCACGTAAAACTCAACTACCAATCATTAGCGGATCGGAGTTCTGCTGTGGCGACCCCTAACCAGGAAAAGCTGAAAAGACAAAGCAAAGCAAAGCAAAGAGAACATTTTCCCTCAGAAGAAGGAAGAGTGCAATATTGTTGCTCATATTCTTAAAGAAATAAGCACAAATTTGAACAAGTGAGCTTGACAATTAAGAATCCTAAAATAAATATTCCTTTTTCTTAGGGGTTGCACACTGTCTGTTGAACATGTCCCAGGTTGCAACAAAAATATCCCCTGTAGCTGGAAGAAAAAGAGGATCAGCAGTAGGCTGAGAAAATTCCAGATGTATTTAGTCAGATTTTTTTCAAAGAAATTGGAATGTCATTATGTTCCCACTGAAACAATTGGTTCATCCTAGACATGGTTTCAGAAAAAGAAGATTCTTCTAAGGGACAATCAGATGAAATTCCTTCCTTAGAATCAGAATTAGTCATCTGAGGTAAAATAAATCACAGTAATTTCCCTGTTCATCACACTGAGAATCTTCAGAAAATGAAGAATGGCTTTTTTCTCTTAGAAGTAAATCCAGAATAGGTAAGGTCAAGAGCCTGAACTAAGCCCTGAGCTTAGTCCAATAAATCATCCCTGTCTATTTTAACACAGACAGGCGATGAAAAGTGATTAATTTTGCTTATTTTTTAAACAGAAATATCTAAAGAAGCAGACCAACTACTGCCAGGGACATCACCCCAAGGAACAGGCATCCTAGTCTGGCAAAGCAGAGGGGAATTCCCCACTTCTTCCTTCAAGACTGACAAGAGTGGTTTCTTATGCCAATAGTCACAGAGGATGTGTCTAACCACTGGACCATGGTAGCTGATACAACTACACCACAAGAAACCAAGGAAGAAGAAAGGTCTTAGGAACCAGGAATGGCCACTGCAGAGTCACCCATCTGCATCTGAGGGGAAAGTAGTAGCCTCATCAAAGGGCAAAGGCTGTGTGAATTTTTTCTTCTTTTTGTGTTGGAGGAAGGAAGAACAGAAGAACCAGTAAGTTGTTCCATTTTAACACCAAAAAGGAAGCATACAGTCTGGGTAAAATGGACAGCAGGAGCAGCTGTCAGCAAAAAGTAAGTATGAAAAAGGTAGTATTTTCACCTCAAAAACACCATGGCAAGCACCTGATGCACCTACCTCAGCCACTGAACATAATTTATGAAAGTTTTCTCACAAAATTTACAGTAAACATTAAAATAACAATGTTCACATTAAAAGTAATAACCACAGTCTTCCAAATAACAGATAATTTGCATGACAATCCAACAAAAACTAAATTCCTAGCATAAAACAAATAGTTTTAACCACAACAGAACCATTTTTGTCAAGAAGTAAATCACTGATCATCTAGTAATGGAGAAAAGCTAGCCAACCATCAATCCTTGAAATCTCACAAGAGGAGCAGTGTTTAGGAGCAGGAAGGCTCTGAAGGGCTTGGAGCCCAGACTACTAATTTTCTATGAGCTCTCAAAAGACTAGGAGCATGAGAGGTGCCTTTAAGCTTTAGAAGCTGGACAGCTGTTATATCTTATGATCCAATGCAAGATATAACCCATATCACTAAGAATCTCTTTAGCCATCAATGCTGTACCATTTGAATGCTCAGCAATGGATATTATGGGTTCACTTGTAAACAAGAAAGGGCCACCAGTGCAAAACAAGGAACCAATAAAAAATTCAACAAAGAAACACCCCTAAATTCTTTTAACATCTTCCCTTTTTTATTAAAGTGACAGTAGCAAAAAAAATTCTAACATATACAACTTAGAAGCCCTGTTCTTCAACACACATTTGGTGTTTACATTTAGAAACTCTGTTCTTTAATACACATTTGATATTTATGCTATTGTTAATACCTGGAAAACAGGTTGCATCAGTTCTAAACTGCCAGCAAAGCTCTTTAACCTCTAAAAGTGTATTACAATCTCTGATTAATGGTTTGATGGCAACAAAAATGGAAGGAAAAAAGAAAATGTTATGAACACTTTGCAACTAATGGAATACCATGTTGAGCCTGGAAACAGTCATTCTGTGATCAGTGTTTACCTTGGTTATCAAAATGTAAATCAATAAGTGAATGTCTGCAGAGAGCATTATTTTTATTCATGGCCACGATAGCATATATATGTGTTCATATATTCAGTCTCCTAATTTCCAGGTGGTCTTTTCAGTACAGAAAGCTTCACAGAAGTCTCAGGTAGCTCCATCCACAATTTAGATAAGTTACAATGATGGTGCTTTTTTGAATCTATAATCCTGTAATAGTTATCAGGGCAACGTAAGGACTGCCTGCCATATAGAATTACATTCTTTACAGCTACAACATGGAATAGTTTCTAATGCATTTGACATGTGTTTCGTAAAACTTCTGATCTGGGAACTTTCAAAGATTATGATTGGCTGTTTCCGTTGTAAACAATTCTTAGTGCTGGATCTAACTAGTTAAAAAAGTCACTATTTCCCTGCAGAATGTTTACAATAATATGTTTGATACAATAACTATCAAAGGAGTACTCTAATTCAAGAGCTGCATTGAATCTACTGGTCCATCATGGAACTGTGCCAAAATAATACAATTCTGCCCTAAGAATGAGTGTAAAAACAGTACTTTTGGCCTTAACGTTATCCAATATTCTTTGGGTAGTACTGGTCACGTATCCCCAGTCAAAACACATTTGGTACAGATGTTTCAGTTCCTTAAAAAACACTTAATTGTTGGATATTAAGCAGGAAACCCTTATTGCTTGCCGCATAATACATTTTCTTTGGATAGCCTAGAATGCTCACTCCTAGCATGCAGGTATGTGTTACTATATATGGTTTTCCTGTAAATTTTAGAACTGAAGGTTCCAGTATGGGAACTGCCTTCATTCTGGACATATAAATAGTAAATACAGCTTTTGGACCAATTGGCAATAAAATTTAAGAAATGTGTGAAATTGTTTAAATATTAAACCAGTCCCTTAAGGACTGACTGCCTCTTCTCCATTCTACACAAATAGTAAATTGTCTGTGTATTGCACATACATTTGAATCCATCCATCCACAACCCCTTTTTCCCATTTTTGCATATGAGGGCAAGGTATCACTTCAACAAAGAAAATCATCTAGCAGTTTCTTTTCATTTATTAAGAATAAGGTTGGTAAATACTGGTGCCATTGCAGTTCCCCTTGCGACCCCACTGATCCACTAGAAATATTTGTTATTAAATATAAAAACTTTGTTGGAAAGCACCACAACAATCATTTCACAAACCACATTCACTTAATGTGGCATTCACACCTAATTCTGCACAGGTTTTCTCTGACCATAATAATCTCTTGTTGTTGAGAGACAGTATACATAAATGTTCATCACCAGTAAATATAAATTGTCTTCAAAAGGGACTTAGCTTAATTCCGGTAGATGCCAGGAGTCTCTTTAAACTGATCTACTCAAAGAAACAATATTGCTTAATAGTCTGTGAGTGTAAATGGGTAATAGTTTTGTCTTAGAATCCTTAGCCCCTGTTCATCTTTACTTGTGTGTATGAACCCTAACCCTGCCACTGCACCTAGCTCCAACCCTACATATTACCTTACTAATAACCCCTATCCATATTAATACCTCTGTACAAGATACTGACATACTTCATATACACCATCACATATGTAAAATGCTAAAGCTGTAGCCTAGCTTCTACTGTCACTTTAACCAGAAACACTCACATACACACTCTAGTACTGTCTCACACACACGAAAGTACAACTGTGTAAGTCAGCTTACCATAACAGTAGTGGTTCGAATGATCATTGCTGCAGTAGCCTTAGCTATATGGGTTATATCTACTAAAGATATCATAGCCATCTAGCTTCCAAAGCTTCAGGGTACCTTCTATGTGCACACACTGTCAGGCAACTTGAGCTGAGCTGACTAAAAGGAAAGTTTGAGCATGAAGCCCTTCAGAGCTTTCCTGACAACAAAGAGAGGGAAGCTGAGCCCTGAAAAACCAAAGCTAGGAATAACAAAAATAAATGTCCAGACCCTGGCATAAAAAGCACATGGAAAAACAAAGGGATGGAGGGAGGGAGTGGCTACTGCAGCCGTGATTACTCCAGCATCTGCTGTTATGGTAAGTTTACTGACACAACTGTACTATGTTCATCATATTGATCACTGCTGCAGTAGCCTTAGCTTTATGGATAGATTACCCTAGCTAACTACATTTGGGAGATGAAAAGAGAAAAGTTCAGGAGCCCCTGGAGAATGGTTCTAGGAAAGCCTGATCTAGACCTAGAGAAGTAATCAAGATTATGGTACTTGTAAAAGTATGTTCAGATGACCAAGTAGCAGCTGCTAAAATACATCTATAATTTAACTTTTCCAAAAAGCTATAGATGAAACAAAGGCCCTGACAGAGTGAGCCTTGACCCTGCCTGGAATAGTTTTGTTATGGTGACACAGGTTGTCCCTTCTTCTTACCTTCACAAGAAATGAACAATTGATCTGAAGACCAGAAAGATTT
Source organism: Protopterus annectens (assembly GCF_019279795.1). Taxonomy (NCBI): domain Eukaryota; kingdom Metazoa; phylum Chordata; order Ceratodontiformes; family Protopteridae; genus Protopterus; species Protopterus annectens. The sequence goes on from NC_056731.1 coordinate 1,830,904,235, forward strand.
AGTTCTGTCAAGATAGTACCCGAGTTGTCTGTGGACATCCAATGTATGGAGTATCCTTTCTTCCTCATTTTTAGGTTCAGGAAAGAAAATTGGGAGATGGATAGTTTGGCTTAAAGTAAACTTGACACCACTTTAGGCATAAAAAAGGATTAGTTCTCAAAGAAACTCTGTTTCTGTGGAAAATGAGATGGAGCTGACTCACCAAAAGAGCTTGCAACTCAGACACCCTTCTTGCAAAGGTCACAGCAATCTGCAATACTGTTTTCCAAATTAAAGACCTCAAGTCAGCCAAGTTAGCTCATTCAGATGGAGCAAGTGTTAGCTTCTCTAACACAAAATGAAGATCCAAATGAGGGGCCACCAGTTTTCTTGGAGGCTTCTTATGCAAAACCCCTTTCAAAAACACTTTGACATGAGACTGCATTGAAAGAGGATGATCCTTGGACAGAAATGCTGAAATGGCAATAAATGAACCTTGACAGAGTAATAAGAAAGGCCACAGGATAGTAACTCACACAATACTGTAAAACCAGAAAACAACTAGCCCTGAATGGGTGCTGGTTATGTTGTTGACATCAACTAGAAAACATTTTCCACTTGCTAATATATGATTTTCTAGTAGCAGGCTTTCTTGTCTCCATTACTACCCACTGCACATCCTCACTAAACAGGTGCCTAAAAAGAATTAAGACCCTATCATCCGGGCAGTCAACTGAAATTGACTGACATCAGGATGTATCACACAGCCTTGTTCTTGTGTGAGTAGATCCAGACTGTGAGGAAGCTTGTGGTAACTGCACCAGCCATTTCCAAAGAGTATAAAAAAAGCTGTGTGGGCCAAAAGGGAGATACCACAATAATCTTGGGGGATTCGTTCTGAATCTTCAGATTTATTATAGATATTAGTGGAAAGGGTGGAAAAGCATACAGGAACATTCCTGTCCAAGGAAAAGAAAAGGCATGTGCTTCCAGGCCTTCTTGCATACAGTCCTAGAACACAATCTTGTCAGTTGATTGTTCAGAGAGGAGGCAAGGAGGTCTACTTGAGGAACTATGCACAGATGAAACAAATCCTGTAAGACTTGCCATGTAGTTTCCATTTGTGAGTGTCTGCCTTGTCCTGCTCAACTCGTCTGCCACATAATTTTGCTCTGATGGAATGTAGGATACCTATAGAGTGAGACTGTACTGGGAAGGTATATCGCAAGCTATTCTGTAAAGGGGGTAAGATCTGCTTCCCCCTTGCTTGCTGATGTACCACATGACTGTGGTATTGTCTGCATACACTTGAAGAAGTCCTGGGGACCAAAGATGGTTCAGAAATATGAGTGCCTTGGTCAGAGAAAGCATCTCCTAGATATTTATGTGCTTGTATCTGATCTGTCCTTGGTGTCCCACATCCCCTGCACTTTTATCCCTCCTAAAACTGCTCCCTAAACAAAGTCTGGGGTGACTGAATGCTTTGGAGTAGGGAGGGAGAAGGGGAGACACAGATTTTTTGATATCGGTTTTCTCCACCAAATAATTTCTCTTCTGACAAACCCAAGCACTGGGATTTGAAAAGATAAAGTGTGTTGGTACTGGGACCTAAGAGATTTCAGATACCACTGTATCTTTCTCATGTGGAGTCTTGCCAGGGGTGTCATGAAAATCATAGATGTCATTAGATGCAAAATCTTGAGGTATTCCCTTGCAGTAACCAAAGTCTGAGTGGAAAACCATGGAAAAAGATCTAGATATAGAGCTGTTTTTCCTGTGGAAGAAAAGCTCTTTGAACTGAGGTGTCAGTTTAACATCCCAGGAACATAACCATGTGTGAAGTAGCCAATAAAGGCTTTTGATTGTTCTCTTGGAATCCCAGCTTGGATAAGATATTTCTCACCCAAGACAGAGATTCCTGACACTTTGAGAAAGGCTTTGCAAAGATAAACAAGTCTAAGTACAGAAAAATGTGGATACTCTGTAGCCTGTAGTAAGCTACAACTGGACTTCTTGGAGGCTTCTTATGCAAAATCTCTTTCAAAAACATTTTGACATGAAACTGCATTGAAAGAGGAGGATCCATGGGCAGACATGCTGAAATTGCTAATAAATGAACCTTGACAGAGAAATAAGAAAAGCCATAGGATAGTAACACACACAAACTCCTGGTGCACTGGACAATCCAAAGGATAAGACAAAGAACTGATAATGTGATCCAGACACACAAAATCGTAAGAAACGTCTGATGTCTGGATGAACAGGGATGTGATGATAACCAAATTTTAAGTCTAGTGTTGTCAGGAAACTTGACAGAGGAAAAAGAAGAAGAAGTAACTGGTTCTAAAGTGACAGCATTTGAATTTGGGCACTATCACAAACAGGTTTATGAAAGCCAAATCCAGAACTAGCTCTCCAAGTATTTTCTTTCTATGGCAAAAGGAACATCATTGAATAAAACCCCTTCCCTACCTGGAAAGCAGGAACTGGTTCTATTACTCCTTGAAAAAGCATGTGATGGAGAACCAGTAAAAATGAAAGACTCTGATCAGCAGGATAAGGAATTACCCCATTCAATGGAGTAATTTACTCCCACTGCCATCTGTAACCTTTATGAATGATTTATAGAACCCATTTGTCTGAAAGTATCTGTTGCCAAAAAAATAAAATAGAGATTCCGTCTTTCTGGAAGAAAAAGGACCAGGGTGGGAGGTGGTCACTAGGTCCCTTGAATAGTCATTCAGACTTGTTGGACAAGGTCTCTTGAATAGTTGGTCTTGTTGGATTGTCTTTAGGTTTGGGAGGTTCAAAACTACTTTTTGGAAGCCACTTGCCGTTTCTTCTTAAATGTCTATTTACCTGTATGTTGTTGAGAATGGTTACTCTGTTTTTTGCCAAAAATGGATGGGGAGATAGAAAACCCCTTAGCAAATTCGGAAAAGGAGGGCTGAAAATCTTAGAGATTCCCAGGATCAACTTGCCCCTTTCATCACAATTTCTGATCACCTCTGCAGCAAAGGGTCCAAACACTAAATCTCTATCCAAGAGTGAATTTAAAATCTCATTCAGAATGCAGCCATGCAAACCTCCTCAAAACAATAGCAGTGGCCTTAGCCCTGGAAGAAATATCACCAGAGTCATACACACACTGCAAACAATGAATAATGACCTGGGCAACAGAAGAAACTTTAAAACAGATTTTTCCTCACATTAAGAAACTGCAGATAATTCCTCATACATTCAGTCTGTCAGAAAAATAAGTTATGTACTCACCATAATGCACCATCTGTTGTCCATTTTCGTTCTTCCTCAACTGTTGGGTTTGAATCTGATCAGCTCGTGAAACACTGAATGTCATGGGCTCCTGCCTTACCCACAATGCAATATTCTCCCTAACATCCTCAGATCTTGTTTGCTGTCCTTCAACCCTGTATGACATAAAAGAAGATGAAATGACAACATCTGGAGCTCAAAGGAAAGAGCATTGGTTCCTTCAGTATCTTTTAATATTTCCAGAAGTCAAAATGGTAGGGGGATGGGGGAGGGTCATTGAGGAAGAATGAAAATGGACAATACAGATGGAACATTATGATGAGTACATAACCTCTTTATCTGATGTTGTCATTTTCATTCTTCCTCAACTGTTGGGGCAGAGTTCCCAGCTACCTAAATCCCAGTAGAACTCTAAGGAAGGATATTCCTGAGCACCACTGAGCCAAAGGCTGCTCTTCCCCTAGAGACCAGATCCAATTTGTAATGAGCAATAAAGGTATGAGGATTAGCTCAAGTTGCAGCTGCACAAATATCATCCAATGAAGATCTGGATAAAAATGCTGAAGAAATTGCCATAGATCTGGTGGACTGTGCTTTTGGTGGTTTTGGCAAAGACAACCCCAATTTATTATAAACAAAAGTAATACAATCAGTTAACCATTTGGCTAAAGTCATCTTAGAAACTGGTTTGCCTAATTTTGAGTCTGAAACGGAGACAGACATGGTTCTGATTTCCTCAATTTTTTGGTTCTATGTAGACAGAATCATAATTGTCTGTGAACATCCAAAAGATGTAACATATACTCTCCTTTATTGAGAAATTTGGAAAGAAAACTGGAAGGCTGATAATCTGATTAATGTTTGATTCTTAGGACCACCTAAGGAAGAAAGGAGGGTTTGGTTCATAAGGATAACCTATCTTTATGACAAAATCAGATAAGGAGGCCTAGAAGACAGGGCCTATAGTTCTGAAACTCTTCTAGCAGAAGTAATGGCCACTAAAAAAGACAATTTTCCAGGTCAAACATTTTTAATCACACTTAACTGATGGTTCAAAAGGAGACTGTGTCAATGATTGTAAAAGAATATTTAAATCCCACTGAGGAGTGTGATCTTTTAATGGGGGTGTCTAAGAAGAAATGTTACCTTTAAAAAGGCTTTACAAAGTTTGGAACAGGCCAAAGATGAGTTATTTATTCCTATATGAAAATTAAAAATGGCAGCTAATTGTACTTTAACAGTAGAGGAACTAGCACCTTCATTGAAAATTGCAGCTAAAAATTCAAGAACTTTAGGAACCAGTGCTAAAAAAGGATCAATGTCCTTTTGCTGTGCCCAAAAAACAAGCCTTTTCCATGTACTTCTGTAAAGCCTTCTAGTGGAGGCTTTATGGGAAGATAAAAGAATGTGGCAGACGGGAGGAGAGCCTGAGCTGTCTAGCTATCAACAGAAGTGAAGAAACCATGCTGTCAACTTCAAGCCTAGAATGTCTGGGTGTATCATGTCTGTCAGATGAGACAGAAAGTCTGGAATTGGATCCAGAATCCAAGGCGAGCAATGTAGATGTGCCCAAAGAAAAGGAAACCAAATCTGAAAAGGCCTCTAAGGGACACTGAGGATAACTGTGTTTTGCAACTGAGATATTTTCTGAAGAAATTTGGGGATTAGAGATATTGGGGGTAAGTACAGAGGAAACTGGGAACCAATCGTGGAGAAGAGCATACCTCGGTGGGGAGGATCAGGGCAAAGAACCTGCTGCATTTGTTGTTGATAGCAGATGCAAAGAGATCGCAGCACGGTTGGCCCCATCAATGGAAATTTTTTTCTGCAGCTTTCATGTTGAGAGAACACTCGTGAGGCATTAGAATTGACCCGTTTAACTTGTCTGCCATCACGCCGGACTTCCCTGGAATGTGCATTGCTATCAGAAACCAAATGGATGAGATCACCCATAGCTGCACTCTCGTAGTTTTTCGACACTGGGGTTAAGATCTGGTTCCTCCTTGTTTGTTGATGTACCAAACCAATGAAATAATGTCCATCTGAATCGCAAAAGTTCTGAGAGGGAAGAGAGTCTTGAAAAGCCTGCAATGCTAGGAGGACAGCTCTCATCTCCAGGACATTTATATACATGTTGGCTTCTGAAGGACCAAGTGCCTTGGGCTGTTCTTCCCAAGAAATGCCACCCTGTGCCTTATCTGGGAAGCATCCGTGGGAACTATGGTCTTGAGTTGAGGGAAAATAAAAGGGCAACCTTGCATTATCTGATAGGAGTGTATCCACCACAGGAGATAATCCTTGCAGGCCTGAATTATCTTGATTTCACTTTATAAAGTTTCATGAAGAATAGATCATTGAGTTGCTAGGGTCCATTGAAGAATTCTCATGAGATATTTCATAGTGGCACCAGAATTATCATAGCAGACATTGATCCCAATGCCTGAAGGATCAGTTGGACTGAAAGAGAAGAATTCTGAATGATCTTTTTGACCTGGAAACAAAAGGTTTGTATTCTTGATAGAGTGAGACAGGCTACTATGGATACTGTACTGAACAAGGCCCCAGTGAACTCCAATGTTTGAGATAGTTTGAGTTAAGATTTTTTGTAATTGATGGTAATTCCTAGGTGAGAGTATAACTGGAGTACACAATCTCGTGCTTTGATCAGATGATGCCTGGTCAGAGCAGTTATCGACCAGACGTCCAAATATGGAAACACCTGGAATCACTGCAGTCTCAAGTGAGCTGCTACTACTGCCATACAATTAGCGCACACTCTGGGGGCTGTGGTGAGACCAAAGGGCAGAGCTGCGAATTGGTATTGTCTAGCTCCCAGCTGAAAGCATAGGTGTCTCCTGGAGTGTCTGTTCATTTTAATATGATAGTACACATCCTGAAGATCTATCGAGCACATCCAATTGTCCTTGTACAAAAAGGGTAGAATAGACTGGACCATAATCATCTGGAACTTGGGTGTACTGGACTGATTTGTTCAGAATACTAAGATCAAAAATTGGTCTCCAGCCCCGTTTTCTTCAGTACTAAAAATAATCTTGAGTAAATTCTGGACTCTGTAGTCTGAGGGGACTTCTTGCATGACTCTTTTTTCTAGCAGCTTGTTTATTTCTAGTGCTGCTGCTTTCTTCTGAATAGGTGGAGCATCAAGGATTTTGTTTGTCATTAAAGGGGGTAGTAGGGAAAAGGGTATTATATAACTTCTGGAAATAAATATCTGCACCCATGACTCTTTTGTAATGTCCAGCCAGAATCTCTGGTGCAGGGCTAAATGACCCCCAACTGCTTCCAGAGGTGGACATTTGGGCCTCCTTTCATTAGTGCTGGTAGTATCTGTCAGAGTAGGAATCTCTGGATCCTTGCTTTTGTGGGCCACCTCTGCTGTGTGGGCAGCATCTTCTGTTAGAGTTTCCTCTTCTACCCCTGAGGGAACTACATCCATATGGATCTTGGAAGGGACCCTGGGACTTTCTGAACCACATTTTTCGACCACCTTATTGATTCCTAGAAAAGACCCTTTGAGGAGTTGAAAAATGTATGCTGACAGCAGACAGAATTTTACCTTCTTACTCACACTTGGATAGTGTCTTTAACTCTGGGATCAAATAAAGAACTTCCATCAAAGGAAGCACCGACGAAGGAAGACTTGAAGGGCTCCACGAAATCACACAGGAGTATCCAGGTATGTGACCTAATGGAAATGCCTGAACCCGCCACCCTTGAGGTACCTTCAACTGCATGAGAGATGTGCCTCATGGACAAGTTTGAAATAGACTGTAGGGTAGCCAACTGTGAGTCAATCGGGCTCTCTGCCTCTGAAGTCATAGTCCCAGAGAGAGATTTGGGAAGTTCTTTAATCAAATTCCTGTGAATTCTAGTGAAGTCTGCCAAATAATTCAGCAGCCAAAGTGCAAAGATCGCTGAAGGATATACAAGTTTCCCAAATCTGTCCAGTGCCCTAGACTCCCTGTTAGGGGGAGAAACAGAAGAACTTTATTTTTCTTTTTTGTGGGCGCTGCTACAACCAAGGCATCAACTGGTACTCCCTTGCTCCAGAATTCTCTAGCTTTGGGTGGTGTCAGGATCCTGTCTGGTCTCTTGGGGATTGGTTCAACAGATTCAGGTTCCTTTCATGCCCATCAAGACATCAAGTTAATGAGCTTATCATCGGATGGAGTCATCCAGGAGGAAGATGGGCCAGATCCAAAAGTCTCCAGGAATACTGACTTCTCTTGGGAAGGGTTGTCAGTTGACCAGCCGTCTCTTTTCTTAAGAATTTTTAGATGTCTATAAAGGTGACATCATCAGGTGGCGATGTTGGGGATCCTTCCCCTTCATCGAAGTCAGTATCTTCTACGACAGACTCCTGAGGGGAGTCTAGGTGCCACCTCTTGCACTTCCTCTTTCTAAAGACTTCTTTGGTGGGATGTTCTGGAGAAGTATCAGAAGACATCAATATACTCTGCTGGGTATTGAGGTGACTTTTCTGGGCTGGCCAGCCCTGTGGTGCAGGAAGTTGCGGCTAAAGATGCAAAGACAACTGGGTTTGGGAAGTAGGAGGTGAGGAGGGAGGAAACATCCTTTCCCTAACAGCAGAGAAAGCGCACTCTACTACCTCAAACGCAGAATGCCTCAGAAAGAAAGAAAGAAACCAATGGCTCCAAGAAGGCATGCTTCTGGACTGTCTGTTCCCTTTGACCCAAAGGAAAACCACTTCAGGAAGGAGTTGGAGCCAAGCTGTCCAATGCCAAGGCTCTGAGGGGCAGAGATGGCTCCAACAGCTTTGGAGTTAACGGCAACAACCTGGATCTGGCACCTACGCTATGGCTCCAAGAATCATCCATCTCTGATTCACTTGGAGCCCGTCCACTCAGAGACACCACCGGAGTGGAAGATACCATGAACTTCGGATCCGATGCAGACTTTTCTGGAATCCTTAGATCTCACTGATCTGAAACCAAATGTTGGATCGGAAAAGGAGACAGAAGAGGCAGATTAATACTCATAAAGGTCTCTGGACCTGATAGGGTAGGAACTGAGATAATCCCCATCTGAATTTGTATCAAGAGGAATTTCCTCATCATCCTGTCCACATCAGCTTCAGTCAGACGTCTGGAGGAATGATGGGAAGATGCTATGGATTAAGCTCTAGAATAGTGACACTTGGGAGACCTTTCCAGAAAGGGAGAAGGGAGATGGGAGGGCACCATATCCAAGAGCAAAAGAGATCTGATCCTTGGTAACTTATCAGATTTTAATTTTGGATCCGAAGATTTCATCTTTGGAGCCAAAGGGGTCAGATCTGAAGGTTTCAAAACCTTGTGAGGCGGTTCTAGGCCTAGAGTCGAGAAGGATGTAGAATCTAGGGAATGCTTTTTGTTTTCTTTTTTCTCAGTCTTTTTGGGGGTTTGAGCCCCAGATACTGTTTCAGAAGTTTTAGATGGCAGTAACCCTCTTAAAATCAACTTATTTTGGCTATCAATTAAGGCCCTATGGTTCAAAGCTTTGCAAATATCACATACAGAATCTTAAGTGTGCTGGGCCTAAACAATATACACACTTACAGTGTGTATCAGAGATGGGAATTTTATGGCCATGGGCCGTACATTTTTTAAAACTAGATGTTTTTTCAGCCATAGAGAAAAACTATAAGGACAAATATAAAGGAGAATTTTTTTTTGGAGAGAAATTAAAGGGAAAAAAGGGAGAATTACCAGCTGTGGTAATTAAAGGATGTACAATAAGTGTAAAAGAAAGAATGCCAAGTATGGTATTAAAGAATTACACCATGTAGAAGAGAAGGGAGGATACGCAAGTAGTAAGTTTTTAAATAAATAAATAAACAAATAAAAATTACACTCACGAACACTACTACCTGAAAACATGCAGTGAATACTTCCATATGGGAAAGTGGCAAATGGGATCTGAGGATGTTAGGAGAGTAGTCCATTGTGGGTAAGGGAGAAGCTTGAGAGATTCAGTGTTGCACAAGCTGGAAAAAGTGTCTGAGTCAGATCAGAGGGTTGGATCTAAACCCAACTGTTGAGGAAGAATGAAAATTACAACATCAGATCAAATTTTAACACATGAGCTTGCCGTTTCAAAATTCTGAAAGTCAAACTTGCAGAATCATATTTTTTCCCATACCTACCAATAATTTTGACAGTAGGACTGGAAATGACAAGCTGCTTAGCAGCAGTGGGATCAACTAGAGCTATAGCTGCTGGGTCCGGTTTGTGAACAGTGTATAAAAATTTAAAAGACTGAGGAACCTTATACATTCTGCCTTTTAGAGACAACTGTCTATCAGGAAAATTGCAGACAGTAAGACACACAAGTCCTCTAAAGCAGACAGAATTGGAGGAATGGATGTCAGATATGGAAAATCCTTCATTAACAACTCAAAAGTATTTTCTGAAGGGCTGAAAACTTCAGTCTTCTCCCACTGAAAAAAACTGCACATTCTAGCAATAGCAGTCTCAGAGAAAGAGAACCCAACAGAAAGAATCAAAAACTGAGCTCTCATTTGAGTTTGAAACAGAAATCTGTGAAAAATACCCTGTATCCCTCCCACCATCTTCCTGTTCAGATTCAGAATTTTGAATTTCTTCAGGAAAAGGCGTATCCTTCTCTCTTTCACCAGAAACTACTTTACAAGTATGATCAGTAGCCTTAATTAAACCCGAGCCATACAAAGAAATTTGAGGAGGAGTAGATACATGCTTAGTTTTCTGTTTCTTTCCCACAGGAAAATGGGGCCAACAATGTCATGCTTAAGCCTAACAAGTCCTCTCCCTTCCAAGCTCCATTTCTTTCATTTTAACAAGAAACTGTGCTAGCCAAAATAGTTACACTGGATATCCCGGACAAGGGAGAAAAATTGTCTTATTTTAAAATTAGTTTTGTACATAAAAAAACAAGTTATTTGGGATCCACAGTTCTTTTTACTATGTCACTGGAATAATTTTGGAGATGTAATTAATGAGTTAACGGTTAAACCAGAATATCTACTTACAGCACTAAATCCATCAGCTATCTCTAAAAACTTTTCTTGAAGCCCTATTCTTCTCCTCACTAACCACAGCTTTCACTAACAAATATCTGTTAGCTGATGTTAATGGAACAGGATACATCGGAGTCACATTGATTGATCAGTAATTCTTTCACCAAGTGCCAATCAAGCTGAAACAGCTTTTGTCAAACCCAGGAGGCAATATTTTATGCACGTGCGCAAGCCACCACACCTCCACACTGGCCCTCCCCCAAACTTGTATATACCGTTTTCTAGTCATACAAAAGTGGAGAAAAACAGAAATTTCTATGTGAAATGCTTTGTCCAAATTAATTTGATTATCACCACTCTCTAAAAGAATTGTCAATTGACACGTTCCTAATGTTATTTGAGTAGCCAGAAAATAAACTAGAGGAAACACAGATTGGGTTTATGGTGGGAATAGGGCTTAACTTATATACGGAGTAGTACCCCAGGAATTGTGAACTACGTTTACTGGGAAACTTGCTAGGCAAATAAAGAATGCTCTTGAAAATAGGCAAATGTAGAAATAATTTACCTAGTAAATCATGCAAAAATAGAGAGATACATAACAGCAGCAGCTGACAGTTTGTGCAGCTGCATGACAAATGTAAGCACAATCTTCTTTGTGTTGTCCTAGTCTTAAAAAAATGCCAGTAAAATTCACTGCAGCTATACAATTGATAAGCTATCTCTGAAACTCATTGCTGATTAAATCATAATCCTCAAGGCCTCACATATAGGTTCATAGGTGTGTACTAGGCTAATGGCCCTGGAGCCTTTACAAGCCTAGCCCAAAAAAATTGCCCTGACACCATGCCACCTGATGTTAGTTCACACTGCCTCTATCCAGTAGGGCAACTGGAGTGATCCTTGGAGTGAACCTTCTGTTACCCATCCACTCGTCGATATTTCTCTTGAAGAGGGCCAGTGAGGTGCTCTGCTTGACATGACTGGCAAGCTTATTCCAGAGTATGGGAAGTCTTTGGGAGATGAACCTGTCCCTCCAGCATGTTCTGTTGATTGTGGTAATGAGGTTGTGATCTCTGGAGCATGTGGCGCAGGCGGATTGGGATTTCTTTAGGTGTAGCATTTCAAGTAGGGCTGGGTCAGACATGGCTTTGTAAGTCAAGCAGAGATCACCTCTAAGTAGACAATAAGAGACTGAGAACAGCTGGAGTTTCTTGAGTCTGTGTAGGACATGTGTTTATGGCCTAGGATCTTTTTTGTGAGGTATTTTTGTGGCCTCTCCAGCTGTTGTAGGTGTGTAGTCAGGCACACGCCAAACGGGGCATTATATTCGATGACTGGTCTAATGAGGGAGGAGTAGAGAGGGATGATGACCTTCTTCCTGGATGCGAAAACTTTGGTTATAAGATGTGCCACGTAGAAGGACTTTCTGACCACAGTGGCAATGTGGTGGTCGAAGGTAAGGTAGCTGTCAATCTGGATGCCCAGATCTCCTATGGCCCCTTCAATGTTTAGTGGGTTCCCATCGACATGGTAATTCATGGGAACTGCGTTTTTTCCAAAGGGGATGATAACACATTTTTTGACGTTACGTTTAAGACCATGGTTCCGACACCAGCCATTGGTCTCAAAGGCTCTTTTGTAGGATGTCTGCTTCACTTGGGGAGTTGATAATGACTCCTAACTTGCAGTCATTAATGAACTTGGTCAGCCAGAGTCCCTCTGTGTTGGCCTGGACTTCTGAGAAGTAAATGCCAAACAGGAGAGGCCCCAGGACCAAGCCCTGTGGGACTCCACTTGTGACTGGTCGACAGTCTGACTTGGAATTCACAACTTTCACTCTGTGGGTCCTGTCTGTGAGGCAATTTGCAACCCACCTAGTGATATAAAGTTTGAATGATACGTGAGAGGGGAATGGTATCATAGGCCTTGGCCAGGTCGAGGTAGGCTTTATGCACTGCCTTACCCTCATCCACAGCCTTGGTGACTGCCTCGAAGAAATCAACCAGGTTCATCAGGCAGGATCTCCCCTTGACAAAGCCAAACTGTGTGGGGTCAAGAGTTTGGAGATTGCCTATATCTTTGTTAAGCAGGTCCATGATGATGTGCTCCATAGCTTTGCATACCAGACTCGTCAGGCTAATGAGGCGTTAGTTTCCAAAGTCTTTGGTTGCTTCCCCTTTATGGAGAGGGATGACTGTAGCAGTGCACCATTTGTTAGGGACAAAGCCTGAGGTGAGACTGTGACTGAACAGGGCACACAGGTGTGGTGCCAGCTCATTTTGTAGCTGGTGTGGAATGCAGCCAGGGATATTAACAGGTCCCATGGACACTGTATTCTTGGCTTTGGACAATGCAGTTTTTACCTGTGCTGCACAAATGGTGGGTACCAGGCTTTCTTTTGGTATTGTGATAGGGTCTTTGTGGGGGGAGAGAGGGGTATAGCTGGCACTTAATCTGTTGGCCAGTATGTTGGCTATACCTGTTGGCTCAGTATAGGAGGTACCATTGTGCAATAACTTAGAGCAAATCTGTGTATTGCCTTGGAGGTTCTTGATATAGCTATAGAGGACTTTGTGGTTGTTTTTGGTGTCAGCCACAATTCTGCCTTCATAGCTGGCTTTAGAGGATTTGATAAGGGATCTCAATTTTTTGTTTAGTTTGATAAGGGAGTTTTTCCAGTCTTGTGACTTTTTTTTCTGCAACACTTTCTTCCTTCTGTTGTAGAGTTTACTGATGGCTGGGGACCACCAGATTGGCTTCCTTTTTTTGGTTCAATTTGGTATTGCAAGAGATATGCATTTGTGTACATGCTCATACAGTGCATTGGTGTATGATTTGGCAGTCATGCAGCTATTTTCCATTGGCAAGGGTGCCAAGAAGTTAGCCACCTCTGTTTTTAGGAGCTCAAAGTCAGCTTTGGAGAAGTTTTGCAGGGTGGTCACTATAGTGGGGGGTGTAGGTGAGATGGAGATTTCCATAATGATCAGTTTGTGGTCGGATTTAATCAGGGAGGAATTGACTAGAGGTGTGGAGTAACAGTCTCCCATGTTGGTGATAACCAGGTCGAGGATGTTGCTTCCTCTACTGGGGATGAAAATGAGCTGGTCTAGGGCACTGGAACTGACACATTCCAGGAAGCATTGGGCCTGTACATTGCTACTTGAATAGTTTTACCAGCTGATGGAAATAGAAGTTATGTACTTACCATAATGTTCCATGTGAGTTATCTCGCCTTTATTCTCGTTGATGGGTTGGAGCCGATCCTCGGCTCCAACATGGCCGATAGCAAGCACAAGGTTTGCCAGTAGCTCAAGACCAGCCCCTTATCCCACCATGCACTTCTAGAATTACCTCAGATCTTGTTTGCTGCGAATCATAGTCTATACATATATACAACCTATACATACTCTCTTATATATATCTACGAAGAAGAGTACCCAAAGGGAAAGAGAAATATTGAATAACCAGGATGGCACTAGCCTCTAAGTCAACAGTCATCCAGGAGGGGGAAGGAGTGAGGGACGTGAGAATAAAGGCGAGATAAACAACTCACATGGAACGTTATGGTAAGTACATAACTTCTATATGTGAAGTTGTTAATCTCGCCGATTATTCTCACTGATGGGTAGCGTCCCTAACACCCTCAACCCTGGGTGGCTCATGGGAGTATGTTCTTCAGTACTGTAGAATCAAAGGAAGACCTGTCCCTAGAAGCCTTATCTACTTTGTAATGTGAGATAAAGGTATGAGGGTTAGACCAAGTGGCTGCAGCGCAAATATCGTCAAGGGGCAATTTAGCTTGAAAAGCAGAAGAGGTAGAGAAAGCTCTGGTAGAATGAGCTTTTGGTTTGTGCGTTAAAGGCATGTTCACATTTTCATAAACAAAGGATATACAATCGGATAACCATTTACATAAGGTTGTTTTAGCCACTGGATTGCCTTTTCTTGCTTCTGAGAAGGCTACAAAAAGTTGATCTGATTTCCTAATATCCTTAGTTCTGTCAAGATAAAATCTGAGCTGTCTGTTAACATCAAGTTTGTGCAGCATATATTCTAAGTTGTTAGAGTGGTTGGGGAAGAACACTGGTAGTTCAATGACCTGATTGATGTTTGACTCAGAACAGACTTTAGGTAAAAAAGAGGGGTTCGTTCTGAGAGATACTCTATCAGCATGGAAGATCATGTAGGGTGGTCTGATGGATAATGCTTGAAGTTCTGACACTCTGCGGGCAGACGTAATGGCCACAAGAAAAATTGTTTTCCACGATAAAAATTTTAAATCACAAGAAAAAGCTGGTTCAAAGGGAGGAAGAATAAGTTGAGACAGCGTAAGGTTTAAATTCCAGGGAGAAAAGGGAATTTTGATCAGAGGTCTCATATGAAGACCGCCTTTAAGGAAGGTTTTGGATAATTTATGGCTCATAATATTTGAGCCATCAAGACCAAGGTGAAAATTTGAGATAGCAGCTAACTGAACTCAAACTGTAGCAGCTGCTGCCCCTTCCTTAAAAATTTTTGTCAAAAATTCCAAGATCGAAGATAGCGGAGCTCGAAAAGGGTCAATGTTCTGCGTGTTGGCCCAAATTGAGAACCTTTTCCATTTGCTGCCATATAATTTCCTGGTAGATGGCTTGTGAGAGGACAAGAGAATCTGTCTTGTATCTTCTGAAATTGAATGAAGCCTGGCAATTAGGGGAAGTGGATTAGCCTAGCAGTCAGCTTCAGGGACGGTCCGTGGTCACAGTGGCTACTGGGGGGGGGGAGACAAAGGATCTCCCCACTGTAACATGAAGAAACGTCAACCACCACTGAAGGTCTCTCCTGCAAGAATACATGATAAGAATCATGTGGTGCATTGGTAGTTTCTGGTAAGACCACTGAGTGAAAAGAAGCCATTGAAGGATTCGCATATGCATCTTTGTGAGTGGTATAGCCAGGATTGCTGCCGCCATCAAACCTACTACTTTAAATACCTCCACTGCTGTAGCTTTGTTCTTTGACACCAGTGAGCTGACATTTTGGTGAAGAAGAGAGACTTTTTCGATAGGGAGACGTAGAGTGGTGGTTGAGGTATCTAACTTTGCTCCTATAAAAACGGTATGCTGAGATGGCGATAAGGCAGACTTTTCGAAGTTGATCGTAATGCCTAATTGATGGCAGAGTGTCAGAGTGTATTGTGTTGCCTGAGTCAATTGATGCCTGGTGGTAGCGGTGAGGAGCCAATCGTCTAAGTATGGAAACACCTGGAATCCTAGATGCCTCAGGTGAGCCGTGACCACTGCCATGCATTTGGTGAACACTCTGGGGGCTGAAGTGAGACCAAAGGGCAGGGCTCGAAACTGGTAATGATTGGCTCCCAGCCAGAAGCGCAGATGATCTCTGGAGCATCTGTCTATCTTTATGTGATAGTACGCGACCTTGAGATCTATGGAGCACATCCAATCGCCTTTCCCTAAAAAGAGAAGAATGGACTGAAGCATGACCATTCGGAACTTCTCTTTCTTTATGAACTTGAGTCTGCTGAGGTCCAAGATAGATCTCCAGTCCTCTGTTTTCTTTGGTAGCAAAAAGAATCTTGAGTAAGTTCCAAATCTGACTTGGTCTGCTGGGACTGGTTGGATGACTCTTTTTTTCTAGCAATCTGTGGACCTCTATGATTGCTTGTTCCCTGAGATTGGGTGGAACATCTGGGATTTTTTTGATAAGAATGGGAGGGGTAAAGAACGGTATGAAATATCCTCTGGAAATTATGCTTTGTACCCAAGTATTCGATGTTATGTTTATCCAGGCTTCTGGGTACAAAGACAAGTGACCCCCGACTGCCTCGAGAGCCGAACAGTCGGGCCCCCTTTCAGGAGCGCTGGTAGGACTGACTGGAGAACTGACTCCTGTCACCCTGTTGCTGCAGACCCCCTCTGCCACGGGGGCGGCATCTTCCATTATAACCCCCTCCTCTTCCTCTAGAGGGGGTTTCACCACGTGTGTCGTGAAAGGCTGTTTGAGGTTTTCGGAACCACATCTTTCCCCCCTAGGGCCCTTGGGGTAGGGCCGAGTAGGAGTGGAAAAGCGGACCCCAATGGCAGATAAAGTCTTGCCTTCCTGTTCACACCTGGTTAAAATTTCCTTTACTTTGGGCCCAAACAGTGATGAGCCATCAAATGGGGTATTAATAAAAAAAGACTTGAAGGGTTCCGCAAAGGAACAGAGATGCATCCAGGCTTGTCTGTGAAGAGCAATGCCTGAACTAGCAGCTCTACTCGAACCATCAGCTGCATAGGATATGAGACGCATGGACAAGTTCACTACTGAGTTAAGGGTAGCGAGCTGGGCTTTGACTTTGTCGGCCACTCCTGCAGCTACTGTACCCTGGAGAGTATCTCCTAGCTCTTTCAGGAGATCTCTCTGTAGTCTTGTAAAATGGGTCAAGTAGTTCAGTGATCGCAGAGAAAAAGTCGCTGAACTAAACATGCACTTCCCATATCTATCCATAACCCTAGAATCTCTGTTAGGTGGATGGATAGAAGAGGATGTCTCAGATACTTCCTTTTTGGTGGCTGCAGCCACCACCATGGCATCCACAGGCACTCCTTTTGTCAAAAAAGGTTTATCGACTGGGGCAGATATGAATTTATTGGGTCTACGAGGGACAGGTTCCATGGCCTTCGGTGACTCCCACGCCTTATGAGAGATCAGATCCATGAGCTCGTCATAAGGCAGAGATACCCAAGAAGTGGAAGGTTGAGACCCAAAAGCCTTCAAGAGCACAGACTCATCCTCAGTAGGGGTCTTGGACTGCCAGTCGCCCATCTGACTAAGGATCTCTAGTATCTCTGCAAAAGAGATATCCTCAGAGAGGGACCGAGGGGACCCTTCTGACTCATCTAAGTCCGTGTCAGATGTCAAAGACTCCTGTGGGGAGTCTAAGTGCCTCCTCTTGCACCGTCTCTTTCTGGGCACCTCCTCAGTGGGTGGGTCTGGGGAGGTCTCAGAGGAGCAGGGGACACCCTGTGGGGGTACTTGAGCCTCAGGGTCTCTACGCTTAGAGGGGTCGGTAGATGCAGAAGTAGACACAGGAGCTTGAGGGGAGAGGGAAAGCTGAACCGATGCTGATGTTGTCTTTGGAGACAAAACTCTCCTCATAGCATCGAAGGAACCATGGCTCCGATGATGAGGAGTGGACGGACCCGAGAGTACCATCCGATCCTCCTGCACCGAAACACTGGGCTCCGAGCCTGAGGTAGGAGCAGAGCTCATCCGAGCTGAAGCCCCGAGAGGGAGAGTTGGCACCGACAAGTCGGTGCGACTATCCTCCCCAGACCCGACTGGAGAGCGTTGGCTCCTAGAGCCCTTGGTCGGCACCGAGGACATCCGAGTAGATGGAGCCGATAACCCAGGAGTGGATATCGGCTCCAAGGGTCCAACCACCATTGGTTCGACTTCCCTTGGCTCCGAGAGTCCAGTACGGCCCGGAGGAGAAGTAGACAAGTTCGGTTCCATGGTCTTCAGCACCGACAAGCTGGTTGGGGTCGACAACAATTTGGCAAGTCCTGGTGCCTGTAAAAGCATCTGCACTAGCCGAGCCATGTCCAAATCCAAAAGGCTGATTGAAGACTTAGCTGAATGCACCGAAGGTGCTGACTGGAGCAGAGGTGAAGAAGGAACTTCGGAGACCGGCTCCAATACTGAAAGCTGGCTCCGAATCAAAGGTACACTCGGCTCCGATGACTGTGGAACTGATGACCCTCCTTCTGAAATTTTAGCCTTTTTGGATACCTTATCTGAAGACTTGGATTTTGAAGATTTGAAAGACGTACTAACACCTTCATGGCTATTCAAAACCTCTGAAAAAGATTGCTGTAGCAATCCTCTGTCTATAAGTTTCCTCCTTCTCTCCAAGAGTACTCTTGAAGAGAAGGAGTGACAAATGCTACACATGTCTTGGAGGTGCTTGGCCCCCAAGCAGTAGACACATTGAATATGTCCATCAGTGATGGACATTTTCTGCCCACAATCTGGGCATTTTTTAAAACCCGATTTGGGATGGGATTTCTCCCTATCCTCTGACATACTGAGAAAAAAACAGTAAATAGATTCACAAAAAACTAAGCCCAACCCGGGCACTATCAACAACAGTAAAATATATATATATATATATATATATATATATATATATATATATATATATATAAATAAAAATATAACACAAATATGAGACTAAGAGTCCCACAGAAAAAAACCTAACTGCTAAAGGGATTAATAGTAAGAAAAAGGGCTAAAGGCCCACGCAAACTAAAAAGCCAAGTCCCTAATTTAAAACAATTTAAACTATCTAAACTGTCTAAACTATCTAAAAATAATAAAACTAACACACACTACATAAATATATCAAAAAGGAAAACTTTTTTAAAAACTTTTTAAAAACTTGCTGTTTCTAAAATGGTCCGAGCTATCTGGATCACCGAGATCTCTCTTGCCGCGGCAAACTAGATCTGAGGTAATTCTAGCAGTGCATGGTGGGATAAGGGGCTGGTCTTGAGCTACTGGCAAACCTTGAGCTTGCTATCGGCCGTGTCGGAGCCGAGGATCGGCTCCAACCCATCAGTGAGAATAATCGGCGAGATTAACAACTTCACATGGATAGTTATTATTATTTGTGAAATTCTCAGTTTATTAAGTTGTACAGATTCCACATGGTTGTAAACAACACACAGAAGTACACACAGGACTTCCCAAAACCAATTTAATGGAAATAAAATTAAGCCTCTGGTAACCGCTTTCATCCACATAATGTATACACTTCAGAAGAAGGTTTATTTCCATTAAATTGGTTTTGGGAAGTCCGGTGTGTGCTTCTGTGTGTTATTCACAGTTTGGATTGTGTTCATCGTTTGTACATGGTTATTAACAACTAATATCTAACTAAAAAAGTTGATATGTCTCTAACATCCCCTTAACCAAAGTTCAGGAAATGATGTGAATGATGGACAATTACATTCTCTCTCTCTCTCAAAAAGTTTTTTTTTTTTTTTTTTTTTATGATAGCACCTCCTTATTAGCCTAGATAGTCACTTGGATAATAGTCAGGGCTTTATCTCTCTATGCTAAAAAGGCTGGGAAACCACCTCTATTAAAGTCAACATCACTTCTATATTACTGTATGAAATACCATATATTACAGTGAGCTCCTCTCAATTATGCAGCAAAATTGATATGCAGACAAAGAATTAAAATATGTTTATTATTTTGGAGAGATGAAGAAATAGAATGTGTAAACTTCAAGGCTTTGATTCATCTTAAAGGCTACTTCATTTACATGAACTGCAATATATTTGGACTGGGGTTTCCTATTTCTGGTTCTCCTTGTCAGAAATCTAAGGGACAACTTTCTTAATTGGATAAGATAATGAATGGAGGCCTATCACAAGCAGGACAGACTTCAAAGGGTGTCCATTAATCTTAATCCAATCTTTTTTGTTAGTCATGAAGAAATTGACCTATAAGATGAGATCCTTCTTGGATAAGCTGGAGGAAAAGAGAGGGATAGACAGTGCATTTTACCTTTTTGCAAATAATTGTGTGCTACTAAGCAATAATAGGGCCAGTGCTTACCTTCCCTAATCTGCAAGGGGAATTCAAATTGAGGGAACAGGACAGGTTTACTTATATATAACTGAGGCAAATTTGGGATTCTTGTATAGTTAACACTGATGCTGACAAGGAGATGCTGCAATTGTACAAGTAAGTGGGCAAGGATTAAAAAAGGGAGAACAGGCATGATATACAAGGATATGTGGGAAAATAAAGCCATGAAATAATCTAATAATAAACTAGATGGAAATACAGTAGAGAGTCAATTATCCAAGCTAATTGGGACCTTGGGTAGTTTGGATAATCAAACATACATTGAACCAGATAAAAAAACTTCTAAAATCTTGTTTTTTCTGCATGCAGGGAATACCCTTTTCAACAATTTGGCGATTCCAGTGGACAATAAAGAATATTTTTGACACACGAGTAGCCTACAAACTCAAAAAACACACACATGCAAATAAGTATAACATTTATATATTCAGACTTTAAGATTTTTCCAACCTGAAAACTGTGGTGTGTTCGGATAAAAAGAAATTATGTACTCACCATAATGTTCCATGTTTGTTGTTCATGATCTCACCTTCATTCTTGCTGGTTGGGGTTTGGAACTGAGCATCGGTTCTGACTCGGCTATATACTAAAACTCGAGCGCTCTCAGTGGCTCGAGGCTACACCATATACCATGATGCCTAGTGGTTACTCGCCAGATCTTGTTTGAGAAACTAAACACTAAACTATACCAACTAATGCAAAAAGAACAAACTGTGATAGATGCGCTGCCCCTACTCTTAAAACAGGAGTGAAGAGAGTCAGGCACCTATAGCCAATTTATACGTTCCTCTCGATCCTCTAGGAAGGGGGGAAGGAGGGTGGTTCACAAGAATGAAGGCGAGATCGTGGACAACAAACATGGAACGTTATGGTGAGTACATAACTTCTTTATGTTATGTTGTCCTATCTCACCTTCATTCTTGCTGGTTGGAACAGCATCCCCTGCACCTTCTTCTTGGGTGGTTCAAGGGAATAAACTCTTCAGAACTGTGGCTCCAAATGAAGCCCTGTTCAGAGAGGCCACATCTACTTTGTAATGAGTGATAAAGGTATGAGGGTTGACCCATGTAGCAGCTGCACAAATTGAGTCCAAAGGAAGTTTAGCTTAGAAGGCAGTAGAAGTAGCCATGGCTCTAGTTGAATGCCCTGTAACTTTTCCTGGCAATTGTTTGTTATGCAAGTTATAGACATAGGTGATGGTATCTGTGAGCCATTTTGATAAGGTGACTTTTAAATCTGCAACACCTTTCCTGTTTTCTGAAAATAAAACAAAGAGTTGGTCGGATTTTCAAAATGTTTTGGTCCTATGTAAGTAAAAACGTAGTTGTCTATGAACGACCAACTGGTGAAGTTTGTATTCTGCCTTGTTGCCATGATTAGGGAAAAATACAGGTAACTCAACAGACTGGTTCAAATTGGCCTCAGAAAAAACTTTTGGTAGAAAGGAAGGATTCGTCCTGAGGGACATTCTGTCATTATGAAAGATCAAATAGGGAGGATGGATAGACAGAGCTTGCAGTTCTGAAACTCTTCTAGCTGAGGTAATTGCTGCTAAAAAGATTGTCTTCCATGATAAGAAGTTTAGTGAACATGAGGAGGCTGGTTCAAAGGGTGGTGAAGTCAAGGCCAACAGTATCAAATTGAGGTCCCACAGATGTGGAGGTTCTCTTAAGGGGGCCTGAGAAGAAAGGTACCCCTGAGAAATGCTTTGCATAATCTATGGGATATGATATTCGATCCCACGTGATAATTTGAAATAGCAGCTAGTTGCACTCTTACCATGGCTGCTGCTACACCCTGATCAAAAATGTCTGTTAAGAATTCTAGAATCACAGATATAGGGAGCTGTAAAGGGATCTATCTATGTTGTTTCTGTTTGCCCAATAAGTGAACCTCTTCCATTTATTTGCATAAAGTTTCCTAGTTGTACTCTTGTGCGATGAAACCAAAATGTGCCTTACTGCAGGAGATAGATCAGGAAGCCTGGCTAAGACTGGAAGTGGAGTAACCAAGCTGTCAGCTTCAGATTTTGAAGAGAGGGGTGGAGCATCCCTGACTGATGAGTCAGAAGATCCGGCACAGTGTCCAGGATCCAGGGCTCTTCTGGAAGATGGGACACAGGAAGGGAAACCATATTTGGCGAGGCCAGTAAGGAGCAATGAGAATTAGCTTGCAACTCAACAACTTGGCTTTCTGGAGTACCTTGGATATTAAAGGAAATGGTGGGGGAGGCATACAGAAGTCCTGGGGGTAAATCGTTCACAAGTGCATCCCTTGATGACTCCCCCAGAGGGGGGACTAGGACAAAGTAGCTGCTGCATTTGGTGTTGATGGACATTGGAAAGGCTGTCCCCACTTGCGGAAAATTTTGTTCGCAATCTTTTGATTCAGGGACCACTCCTGAGGCATAAGGATTGCCCTGCTTAACCTGTCTGCTATTATGTTGGATTTCCCTGGGATGTGCATTGCAGTCAGAAAGCATTGAGAAGAAATTGTCCATTGCCATACCCTTTGAGCCTCCTTACATAGGGTGTAGGATTTGATTCCCCCTTACTTGTTGATGTACCACACCACTGACATATTGTCTGTCTGAATTGCAATCGTACCTATCAGTAGAGAGCTGTTGAATGCTTGCAACACCAGAAGCACTGCCCTCATCTCTAGGATATATATGTGCAAGTGATACTCGTGTTCCTGCCAAGTCCCTTGAACCGTCTGTCCCAGATAATGACCCTCCCCACCCTATCTGGGAAGTGTCCGTGGCCACTGTGGTTACCGGGTGGGGAAGTATGAATGGCCTGCCTATTGTTACCTGGTCGGAATGGAGCCACCATTGTAGATCCTTCTTGCAGGCGTTCATGATGAGAATTTTGTGAGACATAGGCAACTCCTGCATAGACCACTGGGCAAAGAGAAGCCACTGCAATATCCTCATGTGTAGACGTGCCACTGGAACTAATGTGATTGTCGCTGCCACTGAACCTAGGACTTTGAGGACAAATTTGGCTTGCACTTTTTTCTTATTGATCAGTATGGACACTTGGTGGCATAGCATCTGTACTCTTTCATGAGGCAGTGTTGCCACCATGTTTCTTGTGTCTAAGTCTGCCCCTATAAAGTAATATGCTGAGATGGCAACAAGGCAGATTTTTCTAAGTTTACCATAATACCCAGCTGTGAGCAGAGATGAATGGTGGAGTCTCTTGTCCTGGTTAGTAGATGCTCGGTGGTGGTGGTCAGGAGCCAGTCGTCTAAGTATGGAAACACCTGGAATCCTTGATGACTCAGGTGAGCCAGAACTACTGTCATGCAGTTGGTAAACACTCTGGGGACTGTAGTGAGACCAAAAGGCAGAGCTCTGAACTGGTAATGACTGGCTCCCAGCCGGAACCGTAGATATCTTCTGGATCGCCTGGCCATCTTGATATGCTAGTACGCATCCTGAAGATCTATTGAGCACATCCAATTGTCTTGACCCAAAAAAGGGAGCACAGACTGCAGTGTTAACATCCGGAATTTCGTTTTCTTGATCGACTTGTTTAGTATGCTGAGATCTAGAGCTGATCTCCTGTCCCCTCTCTTTTTTTGTAACTAAAAAGAACCTTGAGTAAATTCAGGATCTGACTTGGTCTGCGGGGACTTCTTGGATGGCTCTTTTTTCGAGCAACCTTTGGATCTCTAGAGTTGCTTGATCCCTTTGACCGGGTGGGATGTCTGGGATGGACTTTGACAAAAGGGGTGGATGGGAGAAAGGAATTTTATATGCCCTGGATATGATGGATTGTACCCTTTGGTCTTGAGTCAAGTCTAGCCAGGCTTTTGGGTACAGTGATAATCTTCCCGTGACTGCCTCCAGAGGTGGACAGGCAGGCCTCATTTCAGGAGTGTTGGAAGGGACGACCCGAGAACGTATCTCTGTCCCCCTGGTTCTGAGGACCCCCTCTGCTACGTGGGCAGCATCTTCCATTGTTATTTCCCCCTCTGCTCCTGGGGGAAAATTCACCATGAGTGTATGGCAAGACTCCCTTGGATTTCCAGAACCACATTTTCCCACTCTTCTGGCCCTTTGGATAGGACCTCGTTGGGGTGGAAAAACATACTTCCGCAGCAGAGAGAGTCTTACCATCCTGCTCACTCCTGGTTAGGGTCTCCTTCACTTCTAGCCTGAACAGGGATGAGCCGTCAAAAGGGGCTTCAATAAAGGAAGACTTGAAGGGTTCAGCAAAGTCACAAAGACGCATCCAGGAATGTCTCCTCAGAGCTATTCCTGTACCTGCTGCCCTACTCGCTCCATCAGCCACATAGGAGATGAGGCGCATGGAGGAGTTAGTAATAGAGGTTAAGGTCGCAAGCTGAGAGTTAATCTTGTCAGATAGCCCTTGAGCTGTGGCACCTTGTAGGGTATCTCCTAACTCCTTAAGGAGATCCCCCTATAAATGAGTGAAATGGGATAGGTAGTTCAGTGACCTAAGGGTAAAGGCTGCTGAAGAAAACATACGCTTCCAGTATCTGTCCATCGTATGAGATTCTTTATTCGAGGATGGACAGATGCAGAGGTTTCAGCTAGTTCCTTCTTGGGTGGCCGCCGCCACCACTATAGCATCTACCAGGACTCCTTTGGTTAGAAACTGTTTGTCATCCAGGGCTGCGATAAATTTGTTTGGCCTCCTCGGAACTGGCTCTGCAGACTCTGGAGAGCCCCACGCCTTCCGACTGACTACACTCAGCAGATGGTTGAAAGGCGGAGACACCAAAGAGGTGGAGGGTCAAGAACCAAATGCCTCCAGGTATACCAACTCATCCTCAGAAGGGGAAAGGGCTTTCCAGCCACCTCTCTGTTTCAGGATCTCTTAAGATGTCTGAAAATGAGACATCCTCACAGAGTGACCGTGGGGACCCTTCCGATTCCTCTAAGTCGGTATCAGACGTGACAGACTCAGGGGAGTCTATGTGTTTCCTCTTACACCTTCACTTCTGAGGGACCTCTTCAGGGGGATGTTCCGGAGAGGTTTCAGAAGAGGTGGTTTCACCCACTGAGGCATCCTGGGGCATTGGTTCTCTACACAGGGGTTGGAGGAGTGATGTAGAGGTTGACACCGGGCCCTTGGGGGAAAGAGTGGCTGTAGCCGAGGGTGGAGCAGTCTCAGAGGAAAGCACACTCCTCTGTCTGGTTCGACTCTCCCCCCAGAGCCAATGAGAGAGTTTCAGCCCTCAGACCCCTCGCTAGATGACAGCATCGAAGTGGTCAGAGCTGAGATCAGCACCGAAGCTTCCGGAATGGAAATACAGACAACAGTTTTTATTTTTTTAAGTGTACTTTTCTTGTCACTGCATGCTGAGCCATATATTTATTTATCTATATATGTATTTATTTATTTGTTTGTGTGTTTATTTGCTTTGTTGACTGATTCATAGGTTCATAGATCTTTACATAGGTTTATAGAGTAGTACTAGGCTAACTGCCCTTTTGAGCCATTTTAAGCCTAGCCAATCACCCGATGTGAGAATCAAACCCTGCACCCTGTGTCTGTAAGGCAAATATCTTAACCATTATGCCAACCTACTAATCTATGAACCTATGAATCTATTTATTTATTTGTTTGTGTGTTTATTTGCTTTGTTGACTGGTAAAGTTCAACTGGCAGTGCCCATTTTTGGTGAGGCCTAGGTGTGAAAAGCTCCTCAAAATTACATGAAACATAATTAGTAAAATTTTTACAGTACTGCTTAAAAATAGCTTCACAGACAATGTGCTATACAAGTATATTCAGTGACAATTATACAGTTCTATAATACATTGTAGTAGCATGTTTAGAAGGTTGAAAACTGTTGAGAAGTTATAGAAGTTATAGTTAATAATAAGGATGTGGTGTGGTTAAGGTAGGGAGAGAGCTAGAAGATGAACAAATAGAGCAGATGAAAGAAACTGGACAGTGTTTTAGCAGTGGGTACAATAACAGTTAACAGCTAAGAAATGAGTGTTAGAAAGTATAGGCATGTAAAAAAGAAGTTATGTAGTTACCATAACGTTCCATGTTTGTACTCCATCTCGCCTATATTCTTGCTTGATGGGTTCGGAGCCGATATTCGGCTCCGACTCGGCCTATACTAAAGCTCGAGAGCTTTTTACTGGTTCAAGGCTAGCCCCTATCCCATGGTGCCTCACGGCAATTCCTCAGATCTAGTTTGCAAGAAAGTAATAAATACCTATCAGGTAATAACAATAAGAAAGAATCTGTAAAAATACAGGAAGGGATTAGAAACATAATCCATTCCAGGTGGACAATAAAGAGCAAAGTCAGGCAGCCCCAAAAAGAGGTCCACTAGATCCCCCGGAAACGGGAAGGGGGTTGGAGGGAGGGACGCAAGAATATATGTGAGATGGACTACAAACATGGAACGTTATGGTAAGTACATAACTTCTTTATGTTATGTAGTCCTATCTCGCCGTAATTCTTGCTGGATGGGACAGCGTCCCTAGCACCTTTATCCCGGGTGGCTCAAGCAAAGTGACTCTTCAGCACAGTGGACCCAAAGGATGACCTGTCCCAGGAGGCCAAATCCAATTTGTAATGAGTGACAAACGTATGTGGTCTTGCCCAAGTAGCTGCTGCACAAATAGTATCAATTGGAAGCCTAGATCTAAAGGCGCATGAAGTAGCTACAGCCCTAGTAGAGTGACCTTTAGCTTTTAATGGTAATTGTCTACCAGCTTGTTGATAAGCAAAGGATATGCAATCTGAAAGCCATTTTGAAAGAGTAATTTTTGAAATAAGTAAGCCTTTCCTTTAGTCAGAAAAGGAAACAAAAAGTTGATCAGATTTCCTTAATTCTTTGGTCCTGTGTATATAGAATCTGAGTATCCTGTGGACATCTAGCTAGTGAAGTCTATACTCTGATTTATTAGAGTGGGTTTGGAAAAAACACAGGTAGCTCAATGGTAGTATTCAGGTTGTGTTCTGAGCATACCTTAGGGAGAAAGGAAGGGTTTGTCCTAAGAGAGACTCTATCCTTGTGAAAGATAATGTAAGGAGATCGAATAGTTAGGGCTTGAAGTTCCGAGACTCTCCTAGCCGATGTTACAGCTACCAAGAACAGGGTTTTCCATGATAACAATTTTAAGTCTGACAATGAGGATGGTTCAAAGGGTGCAGACATCAAAGATGAGAGGATTAAATTTAAGTCCCAGGGTTCTAAAGGTTGTTTTATTGGGGGCCTAAGAAGAAGAACTCCTTTTAAGAAGGTTTTACAGAGGGAGTGTTGCATGATTGGATTTCCCATGAAACCAAAATGGAAATGGCAGCTAATTGAACTCTAACTGTAGTGGCTGCCGCTCCTTCATGAAAAATTGTTGTTAGGAAGGATAAAATGGATTCTAAAGGAGCTGTGTATGGATCTAAGCCCCAGTTCATAGACCAAAGGGAAAACCTTTTCCATTTGCTAGAATATAGTTTCTGAGTGGAAGGTTTATGGGATGAAATTAGGATGTGTTTGACTGTTGGGGATAAGGGAATGCACCTGGCTATATGTGGAATTGGAGCAGCCATGCTGTCAATTTGAGGGTGTGGATGGAGGGGTGGAACTGTCCCGATTGATGAATCAGGAGATCTGGAGATGGATCCAGAATCCATGGTTCCTCCAAAAGGTAGAGCCACAGGAAAGGAAACCAAACTTGTCGAGGCCAGTAAGGAGCAATGAGGATCAAGGAACTCAACTGTTTTGCTTTCTGTATTACTTTGGGTATGAGTGGAAAGGGAGGAAAGGCATAGAGAAGTCCCAGGGGCCAATCGTGAACTAGAGCATCCCTGGGTGACATCCCCGGATGGGGAATGAGGGCAAAGTAGCTGCTGCATTTGGTGTTCAGGTGAGTGGCAAATAGATCACAGCAAGGCTGGCCCCATTTGTGAAAGATCTCTTTCGCAACCATTGGATTCAGGGATCACTCGTGAGACATCAGAATTGCTCAGCTGAGTTTGTCTGCTATTACGTTGGATTTCTCCGGGATATGCGTTGCTATCAGGAAGCGCTGAGTATCCATCGCCCATTTCCAAACTCTTAAGGCCTCTCTGCAAAGCGGGTAAGACTTGGTTCCCTCTTGTTTGTTTATGTACCAGACAACAGACATGTTGTCTGACTGAATCGCAATTGTTCCAGTGGAAAGGGAACTGTGAAGTACTTGCAACGCACATAGCACCAATCTCATCTCCAGAACATTGATGTGTAAGTGGTTCTCATGGTTTTGCCAAGGATCTTGGACTGTCTTTCCCAGATAATGCCCCCCCCCCCCCCCCCATCTGGGAAGCGTCTGTGGTCAAAACTGCTTTCTCTTGGGGAGAAACAAGTGGACGACCTATGAAAAGTTGTTTTGTGTGTAACCACCATGTCAGATCCCTTTTGCATGCGTTTGTTATTAATATCTGGTGAGATGGTGGAAGGTCTTGCATCAACCATTATGCAAACAGCATCCACTGGAGAATCCTCATATGTAGACGAGCAAGAGGAACTAATAAGATGGCGGAAGCCATATTCCCTAGGACTTGAAGGACTACTCTGGCCTGGACTCTGTTTGTTTAATAAGGATCTGATCTGACTGCATAGAGATTCCACTCTTTCCTGTGTTAGCTTTACTGACATGGTGGTTGTGTCTATTTTTGACCCTAGATATACAATATGCTGTGAGGGAGATAAGACTGACTTTTGCAAGTTGACAGTGATGCCTAGGCTGGCGCACAAGGATAGAATCTCGTCCCTGGTCCTTATGAGCTGATGCTTGGTGGTAGCAGTGAGGAGCCAGTCGTCTAGGTACAGAAACACCTGGAATCCTTGACATCTCAGGTGAGCTGTTACCACTGCCATGCATTTGGTAAACACTCTGGGGGCTGTAGTGAGGCCAAAGGGCAGTGTTCTGAACTGAAAATGGCTGGCTCCTAGCCGGAAGCATAAGTGTCTCCTGGAGCGCCTGTCCATTTTGATGTGGCAGTATGCATCCTGGAGATCGACTGAGCACATCCAATTGTCTTTCCTGATAAAGGGAAATATTGACTGCAGAGTGACCATTCGGAACTTTGATTTTCTTACATGCTTGTTGAGCCTGCTGAGATCTAGAATTGCTCTCCAGTCCCCTGTCTTTTTTAGAACTAAAAAGAATCGAGAGTAAGTTCCGGATCCTACTTGCTCTGTGGGGACTTCTTGGATGACTCTTTTGTAGCAACGAGATTACCTCTGATGTTGCATGGTCTAGCTGGATGGGCGGTACGTCTGGAAGAGACCGGTTTGTTGGGATTTCGGAAATAAAGGGAATCAGGTAACCTCTGGATATTACTGTGTGTACCCAATGATCTTGAGTGATAGTTAGCCAGGCACTTGGGTACAGCAATATACACCCCCAGACTGCCTCCAGAGACGGATAGTCGGGCAACCCCTCAGGGTTGATGGAAGGGACAATCAGAGAAAGTTTCTCTGTCTCCCTGATGTTGCAGACCTCCTCTGCCACGAGGGCGGTGTCTTCCATTATATCCTCCCCCTCTACCCCTGGGGAAGGGTTGACCTTGTGCCTGAGGAAAACCTTTTTGGGATTTGTGGAACCACATTTTCCCTCCTGTATTACCCTTGGGATAGGGTCTGGATGGGAGAGAGAAATGGACTCCAATGGCAGATAAGGTTTTTCCTTCCTGCTCGCACCTTGTCAAAGTCTCTTTCACTTGGGGTCCAAAAAGAGATGAACCATTAAAGGGAACGTTAGTAAAGGAAGACTTGAAGGATTGCATAAAATTACAAAGACGCATCCACGAATGTCTCCTGAGAGCTATTCCTGCTGCGCTGTCCTGCTCACTCCATCTGCTGCATATGAGATCAGCCTCATGGAGGAATTAGCTATGGAAGTAAGGGTGGAGAGCTGCGTGGAAATCTTGTCCATGGAACCCGGAACTACTGAACCCTGGAGGGTATCTCCAAATTCTTTCAGGAGATCCCTCTGAAGACGAGTGAAATGAGTCAGGTAATTCAGCGATCTTAGTGTAAATGTCGCTGAAGAAAAAGTACGCTTCCCATACCTATCCATTGTCCTGGACTCCTTGTTAGGAGGTTGGATATTAGAAGACGTCTCAGATAATTCCTTCTTGGTGGCCGCTGCTACCACCATAGCATCAACTGGAACTCCCTTGCTAAGGAAAGACTTGTCCTCAGGTGCTGTCATAAATTTGTTTGGCCTCCTCAGGACGGCTTCCACTGAATCTGGAGAGGTCCATGCTTTCTGCGAAATGACCCCCAAAAGTTGGTCATAAGGTGGTGTCACCCAAGAGGTGAATGATCGGGAGCCGAAGGCCTCAAGATACACTGATTCATCCTCAGTAGGGTTAGAGGTCTTCCAATCACCCCTCTGTCTAAGGATTTCTAGGATGTCAGAGAAGGAGACATCCTCAGAGGAAGATCTGGGGGACTTCTGATTCCTCTAAATCAGTGTCTGATGTGACAGACTCAGGGGAGTCAACATGTTTTCTCTTACATAACCTCTTCTGAGGTAGCTCTCCAGTGGGATAATCTGGGGAGGTCTCGGAAGAGGTGGCATCTCCAATGGGGGCTACTTGGGCCTCTGGTTCCCTACACTGTGGAGGTGGCAGGGAGGGAAGAGGTTGCTGTCTGCTGCTGGTGGGACACAGGTTCCAAACGAATGGCTTTGGCAGAGGATAAAGCCTTCTCTCTCTCTTTTTTTTTTTTTTTTTTTTTTTATAACAGTCACACACACACATACACAGGGAGGAAAGGCCCTCTAACTTAAACGGGCACTACGGCCCTCTAATTTAAATGGGCCGTGCAGTCCTAAGGGGGGGAATAGGGGTTGAAAACTTTCAAAAAACAGACCCACAATACAGAAGAAACTATTAAGATATATATATATGACAGAAAATAATGATAGAAAAGGACTAAATAAGTAAAAAATCGTTCTACTTGGCCAATGAGCCAGTAAGACACAACCTCGAAGCTTTCACAGCAAACAAGATCTGGGGAATTCCCGTGAGGCATCATGGGATAGGGGCTAGCCTTGAGCCAGTAAAAAGCTCTCGAGCTTTAGTACAGGCCTTGTTGGAGCCAAATATCGGCTCCGAACCAATCCAGCAAGAATTACGGCAAGATAGGACTACATAACATCACTCGTTATACAGGTGGCGGTAGAAAATATTGAATGGGGAGGAGGTTTGTGTTCATGCAATGGAAAGGACTGGGGTAAGACTAGAACAGTAAGCAGGATGAGGAGAGCCAGGATTGGTTTAGATGTAAATAGTGTACATAGTTCTACACTGTAAAGTTTGCTATTACTGTTCTGTTGGTTATTGTCTTCTGATTATAACACCTATATAAGAAAACAGAAGTTAAAATGAACTCCATACATGGAAAAATACACCCTTAGATAAGCACATTTAAACAAATCTAAATCCTTATTAATAATAATAATAATAATAATAATAATAATAAAGCAAATCAGTGGTCTTTATTTAAATTTTAAAGATAAAAACAACACTATAGCAACAGAGCAGAAACACTTTTGGAACTACACATAAAATGCATGAAAAAATCAATATAGAATAATATAACTGTCTGTTAACTAGGCATAATAATAGCCCCCTTGGAAGGTCATTATTGAGTAATAATGGACCTTTCAGAGACAATGAATCTTGCACCCTGTTTGCAGTTTCAGGTCTAAGAACTTTTATGGTTGGCCCAATAACACCTAACCCGTTGGGTATTATTTGTACAATACTCTTATGGCTCATTGTTTTGCCTCTGCTTAAATATTTTACTTTTTGGTCAGCTGTTTTCTCATTAAGCAATAACCCAGGTCTGGGTGTGGGTAATGCTAGACTTACCCACGGTTGGTGCGGTTTAGTCACAAGGGCGACATTATTTAAGAAAAAAGAAAACCTTACTTTTCTTAAATAATGCCTTTGTATAATACCTGCATGGTGCCCTTCTGTGGTTTTCCGCTATCCTGGGGCTTTTTCTGATGTACTTCACATGCGTATGCTTACGCAGTACATAAGAGCTGTGTTGAGGAAGCAACGGAGAAAGGAAGATCTCCGTTGCTTTTTTTAAAGCTGTCTCGCTATGTTAATCGAGTTTAACATAGCGAGATATCTTTAAAAAAAGCAACAGAGAAAGGAAGATCTCCATTCCCTTTTTTAAGGGTATCTTTAAAAAAAGCAATGGAGAAAGGAAGATCTCTGCTGCTTATTTTTAAGATATCTCGCTATGTTAAACATATAACATAGCAAGATTACAGCAACAGAGATCTTCCATTTTCTGTTGCTACCTAACAGAAACAAAAAAAATCAAGACTTATACTAATGGAAAAAGTTCGGGTGACCGGACCTTTTTCCATTAGTATAAGTCGGATTTACAATGGGCACACTGGTTGGACTGGCCAATCAGCGTGGACGTTTTGGAATACTAATCGGCAGTCATTGTATAACTCTCATTTTGCCATAGCTTACATTTTACTCCATCTACATTTTTTATCTGCTCTCTTTTCTGCAATATGAAACCTCATAAACTGAAGTAGGTATTTTTTATTGCTTCCTGCTAAGTTAAGTCTGGATCCAGATGTACTGTTTGAGAAACATCACTGTCTGCAAAAGCCAAAACAACTTTAGCAAGAGCCTGCAGTTCCTTCAAACTGACAAAGTTACAGTATTCTGCAGGTTCATACGATTTTCTCATGAAAACGTCTACATATTTTCCAGTTTTCTGCATTCATGTGTAACATTTTGTCTTGACATATAGTTAAACTAGTTAAGCTTATCATGCTATAAGAATTGAAACAAAACATGAATTATAAATGCATGCTGCAAAAAAAAAAAAATAAAGGTTAAAATATCAGCGGGTAAGCTTGCGACCCTCAGAGCTCTGTAAACAATAATGATGTCATTAAACTGACTGATAAATGTGGAACTGCTGCAGTTTATGAAGAAAAAAAACATGACTGCCATTTGTCTAACCAATACAGGAAACACTAGAGGGCAGATACTAACTCAGTTGCTATACATTACTATCCAAACTCTGAAATAATCCAAATAAATACTACGGCTGTCGCTAAGGAAATTCCCAAAGCTAGTTCTGTTAATTACAAAATTACCAACCATGACACTCCACCTAAACAACAAAACAACTTCTTGCAACAAACTATGACTCCTATAACATTAACTTTGATGCTAATAGTACCATTACTTCTAAAAATATTCATTACGGTTCAAATTGCCTCTGCTCCTACTCCTATATAGCTGTTGATCTTTATAATCTACTCACTACATTTGTGACGCCCCTGCACTGGCCCAGTAATCAAGGAGCCTAAATCCTCACCACTGGCAACAGTGAGGAACATACACACTGGGAGGATGACAAGTACACACACAGTAAAGTGCAATTTACCTTAAGTGCACACAGAGATAACAGTCAGTCTGGGTCTGGTTTCTCCCTCCTTCTGCTGCTCCCCAATAAGACTTCCCACTGGCACAGCTATAGGGTTGAGATCTCAGCTGAGTGGCCAAACCAAGATCTCCAGTACCCTCTCTGTCCAACCAGTGCTTTGTGTCCCTGCCCAAATAGCTGACACACACACACCTTGAGACATGATTTATATAAAAACACACACACCTGGGAAATGCTGGCACAGGTTTACTTGCTATATCCCCTTCTGCCCAGACTATAAAGTAGTTTTCACTGCCACCAGCCAACTCTTATCAGCCACTTTAAGGCCCTTAGCAAAGGGTGTCAAATCCTACTGTGCAATGTTACTATTAATCCAAATGGTAGTCTGACCAAGAGCAAGGCTATTTAGAAGTGGCCTGTACAGTGTTACCAAATAGATATGCAAGTACTCTAAGAACTTAAATATATCTAAACAGACCAGCCACAATTAAAAGGTTTAAATATAAATAATACAAGAACAAGACAAAACTCAGTAAGCAATCAGTTACATCAGAGTTCAAAATCACAGGAAATATTTAGAACTACATTGCAGGAGAGTCTCAAATAAATAAAATAAAACATGTAAGCTACACTTTACTATATTCCTATCTGAATCTAAAACAGTTATTATCCCTAAAAACTTACTTACAGCAAGGCAAGTGCAGAGTGGATGTTTCCAGCTGATGTTGTTAGGTCAAAGACAATACAAAATGCACAGTTTCTCTCTCAGGGAGTTCTTACATTAAAATTCAAATATTACTGCTGGGTTAGCTTGGATGACATCACTTTTTGTCACCTGATTTTAGTTCCCAAGCTAAACCCCCTTTGTCAGAAACTACCAGAGTTTTAGCATCTCCATGTGAAAAATACATATCTCTCAGATGTTTGCAGACCCTGGAAGTCATAAAACAATAAAACACTTCTACATCTCAAACCTAGTAATTACTTCTCTTTCAAGACAATACAAAAAACTTCTAGTTCTAGACATTGTGTCTGCTACTGCACTGAAACTGAGAGATAACATCTTTTGTTTATGGCCCAGCAATTATAAAAAAAAAACAATTTAATTTCAACTATTTTTTTGAAGTTTTGCAAGTTAACCATCTATGTTCTATTTCCTATTGTTAAAACATGTACATTTACACAATTACAATAGTTTATACACATTTATGTTCTCTTCCAGTAGGGCATGCCGTGGTTACATTCTTTAAGCTCAGTACTTTACGCACACTTCTGTGGTAGCAGCAGTTTGACACATACATAATATACAGTTCTAATATAGTGATAACACAAGCAACTGCACGAAGCATGTTGGCATTTACAAATGACACATAACCACTTACAAAATTCCAGATAGTTGGGCTGGTAGTATCTCCTTCTGTCACATTTCTATATAAATCATATTAATATACACAAATGACACAGAGTTATTTTCAAAATTCCAGATAGCTGGGCTGGCAGTGTGACAACATTAAAAAACAGGTTCATTCTAATAGCTAAGCAAACCCCAACTAGTCACCCTCCATCTAAACCAATTAAAAAAAATAACTGCATACAAGCTTTCTACTATTGAACTCCTGTCCTCGGGTGATGCTCAGTTAAACTCAGGACACAGACAACTCCAAATTGCTGTCATGAGCATATGCGGTATAACAAGCTAGGGGCCATAGCTTGAAATATGGCTATGAATAGATTACCATCTATTTTGGACATCACCGAATTTTGGCTCCTCCCATTTCTCCCATCAGTTATACAATTTATTTATTTATTTTTTTGTTGTTACTAGACCAGGATCCATACCAGGAAGAGAAGAGGTCCTCACTTTAGTTAGAAGCTTCGATAACCTATGTCATACACTTATTTTAAACAGTAACACTTACAAAGTCACAGACTCCAGCTGACACTGATCCAAATTACTACTTCCAGTCACACTAAAATATTTATTGCTAAAATATATATTCCTTCACATTCAACCACTAGAGTTAAAGAGCTTTTTAGATGTAATCATCCTCATCACTAAACACATCAAGCTAATCACAATACAAGATGCTAATCTAGATTTCTACAGCCTTCTCAAAATTAATCTCAACAATATTCTGCTGTATAAATATGTTACAAAATCAGTTACTTCGGGAGATATATTAAATGCTTGCATCAATAAGTATACACTTCTGAACATTTTACCTGCCAGCTTTTAAGAGATATACAAGTTGGTACATGCTCTCCCTAACTCCCTTAGTGATCTCTGCCCACTCCTATGCACTTGACAGTTTACAGAAATCAAACTACCAACCAGCTACATAATCATCAGACAAGTCAGAAAGTTCTGAAGATATTCTATCATGTGCAGGAGCTTAGCAGTAATAATGATTTGCAATCCACTCCAGTCTTCTAGCTGCCCCTAGTAGGCATAATCTGTGTTTTTGGGGTTGGGAGGGTGGCCTAATGGTTAAAGTGTTTGCCTTACAAACACAAGGTACAGGGTTGGAATCACACAGGGGATAACTGGCTAAGCTTAAAATGGCTCGCAAGGGCAGTTAGCCTAGTACTAACCTATGAACCTATTATTAGTGCACCAGCTTCCATACAAAATGAATTTACCCAATAACAACAAGGAGACTAAACCTAACAAGGTTCCCTGGCTTGCCCCTCATATTTCCCAGCTGCTATAAAGCATTAATAAAGACTGGAAATAATGGAAATAATACCTCAATAATCTAAGCAAACACCAACAAAACTTGAACCCAAGTAAATCTGCACAAATTACCACTAACTCAGCTAAATCCAGGTATTTCAGGAAAATGCAGCAGTCAAAAATGCACAACGCAAAGCAGTTCTAGAGTACTATTAATACATTCAACCCTGTAGCGCATTTTTTGTATACTTCCAGTTAGAAACCAGACCTTTTCTGGATCTGGTTTCTTTAACTATGTGATTTAGCAACTAATAAAATGCAGCATTAGAAAAGGTAAGGAGTAATTAACAAAATGGCACTAAGACTGTTAATCTAGGATGTCCTACAGTACAGAAATTAATCAGTTTGACACATTCATATTTTCATATTTATGCTCATATTTTCATAACTGAGAGACATGCATGCTATTAAGGGGTATGGTGTGAAATGCCATGGTGGGGAAACACAAACATTTATTGCCAATGTGCATTTATATCACACTACTCTGGATATACTGCTAGTTGTTTGCTAGTAATTATGAAAATAAGCAATATTGCCATATGTACTTAATACTTCAAAAACTAAGTGACTTACAAACTATTGCATAGCATGAAATGAAACCTTACATCTTGTTGAACAAAACTGACATTGATATTTGCACTATAATTTACACATTGTGAGATATAGTCAATCTTATTTTTATTGCTAATTAAGCAATCAAGCATACGTTTTGATGTTTCCGTAAATATCTCAATAAACATACACTTACAGAGGAATTTCTTAAGATAGGTTAACAATAGTGTTCTAACAATATATGTCTATGTTATACAGTTTCCAAGATATGACAATTTGCAAAAGTTTAGCAAAAACATATAATTGTGGATTTGTATGCATTAAAATATATTATAATATTTATGGAAAGACTATGAATGCAATCATTGTAAAGAATATTTCTTATTTATAACACTATTTGTAGAGTTTTAATAGCTGTTATTGTTCACAAAATATATTTATCTTATGCTTTTAAGTTGATTTTTCAGTAAATGCTCTGGAATGCAAGGATGTACTTAGGCAGTTAGAGGTGTGGCATTCTACACTGCATAGCTGTTAAAGAGTTAAAAAGTTATCTAGTGCCAACATCTGTAATATCAAGGGGAATACTTGTCACATAACTCCTCAGATCAGCCAAGAAATAAATAAAGTAATGCACTCAGTGTTCTCAAATACCACTCAACCAGGTCACCATGCCCAAACCTTTGGAATCACCACACAACTACTTTAACTGTCCCTATTTCCATTTCAGAGCTATTACTGAAAAAAAAAATTCAGGATGAGCAAAATTCCCTCAAATTCATCAGCACACTTTTACACAATACACCCTATTTTACTTAAACTAGGAAGAAATCAACTAGCAGGACCAGTAAATCACATTTTCACCTCATACTGTGCAATAAACTAGTTTCTAAACTTTTCAAGTAAGCTACCATAATCCCAATAGCAACGGTTACTGCCCCGTGAATAGTGAAGGATTCTAGGCCAATAGCCAACCTAGCCTCTTAAACTAAAATGCTTGAAAAAAATAATATATAAGCAAATCTAAACTAAATCTCTCAGTATGATGTCCCCTTTGCTAAACAGGATGGATTTAAACCACCAAAGTATAGCAGGTCAACTGCCATAACCCTAACTAATACCATCTTCACAAACTCTGAAAATGGTAAACTTACTGGGACTATTTTCATAGATCTGAAAAGAGCTTCTGAATATGTTGACCACAACATATTGCTGCAAAAACTTAAGAAATGCCTCTTCTTTGATGAGGTGAGCAGCTGATTTCAACAATATCTATTGAATAAAAAAGAAGTTATGTACTCACCATAACATTCCATCTGAGTACTTATACTTCATTTTTCTGCAACCTGTGGGTATTCGGATCCATTTCGGATCCGAGCCGGCAACTTTTTTTTTCTTCTAGCATCTACTCCAAGCTCCGAGCTCCTCCCCTACCCATAATGCACTACCATCTCCTACCTTCCCTCAGATCGAGTTTGCTGCAACTAAATACATCAGCAACTCAGCCCAATGAACCAAACCTGTATATGGACATGACAAGGTCCGAGGGAAGGAGGGAGGGAAGGTTGCAGAAAAATGAAGTATATCTACTCAGATGGAACGTTATGGTGAGTACATAACTTCTTTATCTGAAGTAGTTAACTTCATTTTATCTGCAACCTGTGGGACAGAGTCCCCAGCTACTCCAATCCTGGGAGGCCCTTATGGAAGGAAATTCCTGAGCACCACAGAGCCAAAGGATGCTCTACCTCTAGAAATCAGGTCTAATTTATAATGGGAAATGAAGGTAAGTGAATAGGCCCAGGTTGCTGCTGCACAAATGTCGTCCAAAGGAACCCTAGACCAAAAGGCAGCAGAAGTCGCCATGGACCTAGTAGAGTGAGCTTTAACAATACCAGGTGGAGATAAACCTTTTGCTTTGTAGACATGCGAAATGCAAAGAGTGATCCATCTAGCCAAATAAACCTTAGAAATAGCTTTTCCCAAAAAGGATTTGGAAAAGGAAATGAACAACTGGTCAGACTTGCGGAATAATTTTGTTCTATGAAGATAGAAGTGAAGTTGTCTATGAACATCTAACAAATGAAGTTTGTATTCACCCTTGTTTTGGAAATTAGGAAAGAAAACAGGCAGATTAATGAACTGGTTTATGTTTGCTTCAGATGCCACTTTAGGTAAGAAACAAGGATTAGTACGGAGAGAGACCCTATCCTTATGGAAGACCAAATAAGGAGGCACGGCAGACAGAGCTTTAAGTTCAGAAACTCTCCTAGCTGATGCAATGGCGACTAGGAAAGCTGTCTTCCAGGATAAAAATTTTAAATCCACCAAAGCTGCAGGTTTGAATGGGGGAGCCATCAATGCCTGTAGGACAAAAGTAAGGTCCCAAGGGGGCACTGAATCCTTGACAGGAGGGCGCAAAAGAAAAGTGCCTTTAAGAAAAGCCTTACACAGCCTAGACGAGGCTAAGCCGATGTTGTCTTCACCAACATGAAAATTAGAAATGGCTGCCAATTGTACTTTCACTGTGGAGGAGCTAGCTCCTTGCTGAAAAATACCAGACAAGAAGTCCAACACCGCTGGAACAGGGGCTGTAAAGGGATCTAGATTTCTCTGTGAGGCCCAAATGGAAAAACGGTTCCATTTACTGCGATAAAGTTTCCTAGTGGAATCTTTACGAGAAGCCACCAGTATGGATTTTACAGGGGATGAAAGGCCGGGAGTCCTGGCAATCAATGGAACTGGAGCAACCAAGCTGTCAGTTTGAGGCTGCCCAGGTCGGGCGAGCGAACACCCAAAAGATGGGAGGTTAGATCTGGGCAGGGATCCAGAACCCACGGAGGAGCTAAGAGATAAGACCAAAGGAATGGGAAACAAACCTGGTGAGGGCAGAACGGGACAATGAGGATAACTTTGCACTGCAGTCGGCAAGCTTTCTGAGGAAACTTCGGAATGAGTGGCAATGGTGGGTAAGCATACAGAAGCCCGGGGGGCCAAGCATGGACTCGAGTGTCTCTGGGGCATCCCCTGGTGAGGGAATCAGAGCGAAGAACTCGCTGCACTTCGCGTTGGAAGGAAATGTGAAGAGATCGCAGAGAGGCTGACCCCATGCAAAGAATATCTCCTCCGCTACTGACTGTTTCAGAGAC
The DNA here is from genome assembly GCF_019279795.1 of Protopterus annectens. Classification (NCBI taxonomy): domain Eukaryota; kingdom Metazoa; phylum Chordata; order Ceratodontiformes; family Protopteridae; genus Protopterus; species Protopterus annectens. Next base: position 1,830,944,007 of record NC_056731.1, read on the forward strand.
CACCCGTACGGCATCAGAATAGCCCGACTCAATCTGTCCGATAAAATGTTGGAGCACCCCGGAATGTGCGTTGCTATCAGAAACTGACCAGTGGAAATCGCCCACTCCCACACTCTCATGGCCTCGTGACACAGGGGGTAGGATCTGGTTCCCCCCTGCTTGTTAATATACCAGACAAGCGACATGTTGTCTGACTGAATTGCAATCAATCCAAGAGGGAGGACAGTGTGAAAGGCTTCCAACGCTAAAAGCACAGCCCTAATCTCTAGAACATTTATATGGAACTTGGTCTCTGTCTGGGACCACGTGCCTTGGACTGTCCTTCCTGAACAGTGTCCCCCCCCACCCGAGTTGGGAGGCGTCTGTGGTCACTGTGGCTTGGACTGGAGATGATGCGAAGGGGCGTCCTTCTATAACCTCCGGTGAATTTAACCACCATAGAAGGGACGTCCTGCAGACATGACTGATCCTGATAGGAAATTCCATGGGCAGGTCTAGCCAAGACCATTGAACAGCCAGAGTCCATTGAAGAATCCGCATATGAAGGCGCACAAGGGAGAATTGATATATAGAGGCAGCCATGGAGCCCAGTGCCCGGAGAACCTTGCTCGCCTTTGGAGACTTGAAGTTCGCTATTTGAGCTATGTGGCACCTGAGGTGTAAGATCCTGTCTGGAGTTAAAAATACTTTCATCTGCAAAGTGTCTAGCCATGCCCCAATAAAGTCTAAAACTTGTACTGGTTGCAACTGGAATTTTTGAACATTGACTATAATCCCCAATAGATCTGCCAACCGAATAAAGTAGTCTCAGGCCAGACAAAGCAGACGCTTGTTGGGCGCAGCGAAGAGCCAGTCGTCCAGTTAAGGAAATACCTGAATACCCTGAAGCTTCAGGTGAGCCGCTACAACTGCCATTACCTTGGTGAACACCATGGGGGCTGAAAGTGATTGCCTCCCAGCTGGAAGTGCAGAAACCTCCTGGAGCTTCTGTGGATCTTTATGTGGTAGTAAGCATCCTGGAAATCTAATGAGCACATCCAGTCGCACTCTCAGAGATAAGGTAGAATGGACTGTAGGGTGACCAAACAGAACTTCTGTTTGGCGACAGACAGGTTGAAAGTTGACAGGTCTAGAATGGGCCTGAGGTCCCCCGTCTTTTTTGGCACTAAAAAGAACCTTGAGTAAACGCCTGATCTGGACTGGTCTGGGGGGACCTGTTCAATGGCTCGTTTGAGAAGCAGCTTTGAAACCTTTAGAGCTGCGGCCTCCCTGTGAGTGGGTGGAACATCCAGGAGGTGTTTTGGAACATTTGGAGGGGCAACAAATGGGATAGTGTAACCTCTGGATATAATTTGTAACACCCAGCGATCTGTTGTTATGGACTCCCATGCCGCTGGGTGTAAGGACAATCTCCCCCCAACTGCCTCCAGAGTAGGACAGCCAGGCAACCCCTCGGCTGCTGAGCGGGTATATCAGAAAAAGGTTCCCCAGACCCAAAAATCCTGGGACCCCCTCTACCTCTGGGTTGGCATTGATCCCCCTCTGCCTCTGGGGGAATAGTTGTCCTGAGAATCCCGGGAAAACTGAGATTTTCAGAACCACATCTTCTTTTGCCCTCTTTGATTCCAAGAGAAGGACTGCTGAGGGTTAGAGAAGCAGATCCCAACGGCAGACAAAGTCTTCCTATCTTTTTCGCTCTGGACAAGTGTGTCATGTACTGTCTTCTCGAAAAAGGAAGAACCGTCGTAGGGATCATTAACAAACAATGCCTTGAAAGGGTCCGCGAACTGACACAACCTGAGCCAGGCATGACGCCTTATGACTACACCTGTCCTGGCTGCCCTAGCTGCTCCTCCCGTGGCATGGGAAAGGAGCCACATAGACGTGTTTGATACTGACTTCAGAGTCGATATTTTCGCAGAGAACAGCTGTTTGTTCTGTGGCGATAAGGACTCTGGGAGTGACTCAGCGAATTCCAATACAAGGTCTCGCTGAAGCCAGATCACATGTGCCAAATAGTTCAGCGCACGGATTGAAAAGGTCACTGAGGAATAAATGCGCTTCCCAAACCTATCCACCGACTTGGACTCCTTGTCTGGAGGGTGGACTGAGGAACTCTCCTGCACTAGTTCCTTCTTGGTGGCCATTGTGACCAACATAGCATCACCTGGGGCTTCTTTTGACCAAGGTTGTCTGTCAGTAGGAGGAGATAAAATCTTGTCGGGGCATTTGGGGATGGGCTCTATGGTGTCAGGCTCCTTCCATGCCCGCGTGGTGATAAGCTCCACCACAGGGTCTGGTGGCAGAGACACCGAGGAAGTAGATGGGCTCGTGCCAAAGGCCTCCAGGAACACTGACTCATCCACAGAAGGTTTTGGGGCTGACCAACCTCCCCTCTGGCAAAAGAACTCCATGATGTCTCTGAAGGAGACGTCATTGGGAGGTGACTTGGGGGAACCTTCTCCTTCCTCTAAGTCAGTGTCTGTAGTGAGGGACTCATGGTAGTCCAAGTGCCTCCTTTTGCACTTGCGCTTACAGTGGCCCTCTTCAGTGGGACTCTCTGAAGAAGACGTGTGAGCCGCAGGGGGTTCCTCAGGGGGAATAACCTGGGGCTCCTCTGGCATGAGCTGTCCTTGAGACAGGATGAAGGGAGTCGTTGTCAAATCCAGAGGGGTCTGGGTGGAATCCGAGGGGATGGGCTGGGATCTCAATCCCTCGGAGAGAACCCTCTCCACCACTTTGAAGGCCAAAGGAAAGCGTACCTCCTTGGGACCCAGCAAGGAGGAAGCCCTTCCCGGATCTGAAGCAGGGACCGGAGCCGAAGCATGGGTAGCCTGAGGTCCGAGGAAACGGGTCAGATCCAAAAGAGGTGGAGCCAAAAAAATCCATTCCCTCAGGTCTGACTCCCTGTCTGTGGTTCCGAGAGTCACTTGACTCCGAACTAGTCGGATCCGAGGAGCTCAAGGAGTCGAGGTTGGGGGAACCATCGACACCGAGCTACCAGCTCAAAAAAGTCTTGGATCCAAGAACCCCGAAGCCAACGTACGGACCGGGGAAGGAGAGATGGGGGCAGAAAAAAGGCATGGAGGTCCCCCCTCCGGAGGGAGAGGGGCCTGGCAAGACTCCTATCTGTATTTGGGTCTGAATGAATCTCCGCATCATCCTGTCCATGTCTAAGTCTGATAAGTTCCAAGTCGATGTGAAGAAGCTACCGACTCGGATCTGGCTGGTCTGCGCTGTAAGGGCGAGGAAGGCCTCAGATCCGAAGGTTCCAGCGGCTCCGGTGAAAAACAAGGAGACCGGAGCCATGGAGAAACTGGCATCATGGACTTAGTAGGGGGACTAAGGAAGAGCTCCCTGTCCGGGGATCTCTTGCGAGGTCTGTCCCTTTTCTTGTCCCTATCCTCCTTCCGCCTTTCTCTGTCCTTGTCTTTGTCTGCTACACTCACTGTAGCTTTTTCCTTGTCTGACCCAGCACCAGAAGAAATGGGAGTTTGAGTCCCTGTCTGGGTGGGAGGTTGGGTGGGAGTAATGGGTACCGAGGCCATTGTAGACTCCAGCATAGATGCAGGAGAAGGCCTTTGGCTACCAATTTGGCCTTCCGATCCCTGAGGGCCCTAGGGTTGAACCCAGTGCAGATTGCACATTGAGTCGACAAATGGGACACTCCCAAACAAATTACACACAGAGTGTGACCATCAGCCAGTGAGAGCTTATGGCCACACTCTGTGCATTTTTTAAACACTGATTCTGGCTGATCAGCCATGATCCTGCACCAAACACCACTCCCTAAAAAGATCACCTCACACAAACACACGTAGGGGAAGGGCAGGCCTAACAACTACTCTACAGAGTTTTATAACAAAAATAAGAAGCTGTGTACTCACCATAATGTTCCATCTGAGTAGGTATCTTCATTTGTCTGCAACCTTTGGGATACGGATCTGATCTCGGATCCGAGCCGGCAACTTCTACCACAGCATAGATCCGAGCTCCTAGCTCCTCCCTTTACCCATAATCCCCTGCCAACCCTGACTGACCTCAGATCAAGTTTGCTCGATATAACAACTGTTACTGTGCCCCGGAAGGGGCTTATCTAAGACAGATCCTAAACAGAATCATATAGGTCAGGGGGAAGGAGGGGGGGATGGTTGCAGACAAATGAAGATACCTACTCAGATGGAACGTTATGGTGAGTACATAACTTCTTAATCTGAAGTAGGCACTTCATTTGTTAGCAACTTTTGGGACAGAGTCCCCAGCTACCTGAATCCTGGGTGGCCGTTATGGAAGAATATTCTGGAGCACTGCAGAGCCAAAGGACGCCCTACCTCTGGAGACAACATCCAGTTTGTAATGGCTGATAAAGGTATGAGATGAAGCCCAAGTGGCTGCGGAACAAATATCATCCAAGGGGAGCCTAGATTTAAAAGCCGCCGAAGTAGCAATGGCCCTAGTAGAATGAGCTCGGACTCCCTGAGGTGCAGGCCTTCCCGAACTCTGATATGCCAAGAGGATACAACTAGCTATCCACCGTGACAGGGTAACTTTAGAAATTGACTTGCCTAAATTGGTTTTGGCAAAGGAGACAAACAACTGGTCAGATTGCCTATGACCAGCAGTTCGATGAATATAAAAGCGTAATTGTCTGTGCACATCCAAGGAATGCAGTTTGTACTCTCCTTTGTTCTGGTAGTTGGGAAAGAACACGGGAAGATTAATAGATTGATTAATATTAGCTTCCGAAGATACCTTAGGCAGAAAGGACGGATTGATCCTGAGGTAAACTCTATCCTGATGGAAGGCTAAATATGGCAGTTTAACACAGAGAGCCTGAAGTTCAGAGACCATTTTAGCTGAAGTAATGGCCACCAGGAAGGCCGTCTTCCAAGAGAGGTATTTAAGATCAACCGTAGCCACCGGCTCGAAAGGGGGGCTTGTCAAGGCCTGTAGAACCAAAGATAAATCCCATGGGGGTACTACCTCCCTGACCAGAGGTCTGAGAAGGAAGGTACCCTTGAGGAAAGCTTTACAAAGTTTGGAAGTAATTAGAGGGCCCGATTCATGCCCTACATGATAATGCGAAATCGCTGCTAGTTGTACCTTTACTGTAGAGCAGCTAGCCCCCTGATGAAAAAGGGTAGTTAGAAAATCCAAAACCGACGTAAGAGGCGCCGTGAAAGGATCTAAGTGATGGTGCTCCGCCCAGATGGAGAAACGTTTCCACTTACTCCGATAGACCCTTCTGGTGGAAGATTTATGTGCTGCTACTAGGATGGCTTTGACTGGTGAGGAGATTCCGGGAGTCCTTATCAGGAGTGGAACTGGAGCAACCAAGCCATCAGCTTGAGGTTGATCAGGTTGGGGGTCGGAAGACCCAGAGGGTGAGTAATGAGATCCGGGAGGGGATCCAGAATCCAGGGTGGATGAATCAAATGAGACCACAGGTACGGGAACCACATTTGACAAGGCCAGAATGGGGCAATGACGATCATTTTGCTCCCCAGCCGACTGGTTTTCTGTAAGAGTTTCAGCATCATGGGCAATGGAGGGTAAGCGTAAAGGAGACTGGGAGGCCAAGCATGTACTAGAGAGTCTCTCGGGGACTCCCCCTGAGGGGGGATTAGAGCGAAGTAACTGTTGCATTTGGTATTTGAAGGAGAGGCAAAAAGATCACAACAGGGTTGCCCCCATTGGGCAAATATTTGCTTCGCTACTAGAGGATTGAGAGACCATTCGTCTGGGGTCAGAATCGAATGACTGAGCCTGTCTGCTAGGATGTTGGACCGTCCCGGAATGTGCGTTGCAATGAGAAAGTGGTCGGTGGATATCGCCCATTCCCACACTCTCATGGCCTCGCGACAAAGAGGATAAGACCTGGTTCCCCCCTGTTTGTTGATGTACCAGACAACTGACATGTTGTCCGTCTGTACCGCAATCGTCCCAATCGGAAGAAGGCTGTGAAGTGCCTGCAACGTCAAAAGCACCGCCCTCATCTCTAGGACATTGATATGCAAGGAGGTCTCTATGTCGTTCCACGTGCCTTGGACCATTCTGCCTGAATAGTGCCCCCCCACCCCAGGCGAGAGGCGTCCGTGGTCACTGTGGTGACAGGGGAAGGCATCGAGAATGGTCGTCCCGCGTGAAGGCTCAGGGACTGGAGCCACCACACGAGCGACCCTCTGCAAGCCCTGCTTAGGGGAATAGGATGGGACAGGGGGTTGCGAGACAGGGACCATTGCACCTGGAGGGTCCACTGCAGGACCCTCATATTTAGACGGGCTAGGGGCAGCAGAGGAATTGCTGCCACCATGGACCCTAGAGCCCTCAGGATCAATTCCCCCGGTGGAGCAGGAAGTTGGAGAATGGCCTGAACATGCAACCTCAGGTTCTGAAGCCGATCGGGAGTCAGGAAAGCAAGCATTAGTCTGGAATCCAATCTCGCCCCTATGAAATCTATTACCTGTGTAGGAGCCAGAGAGGATTTGGCCATGTTGACAGTCAAACCTAGGCGTGGAGCAAAATTGAGGACATAATCCCTGCCTGAACAGAGCAGATGCCTTGTTGGGGCGATGAGGAGCCAGTCGTCCAGGTACGGAAAGACCTGAATTCCCTGAAGCCTCAGGTGGGCCGCTATAACCGCCAAGACTTTGGTGAACACCCTGGGGGCTGAGGTGAGACCGAAGGGGAGGGCCCTGAACTGAAAGTGACTGGCTCCCAGCCGGAAGCGGAGGAACCTCCTGGAACGTCTGTCCAGAAGAATGTGGTAGTACGCATCCTTGAGGTCTATCAAGCACATCCAGTCATTCTCCCGTAACAGGGGGCGAATAGATTGTAGTGTGACCATCCGGAACTTTTCTTTGGGTACTGCCAGGTTCAAGAGAGAGAGGTCGAGGATGGACCTCAAGTCCCCCGTCTTTTTTGGCACCAGAAAGAACCTGGAGTAAAACCCTGATCCGAGTTGATCTGGGGGGACGGGTTGGATGGCTCTTTTTTGTAAAAGCTGCTGAATTTCTGTAGCAGCCGCCTCCCTCTGATTGGGTGGTACGTCGGGGAGGCTTCTGGTTTTGGGGGTTACAATAAAGGGAATTTGGTAACTTCTGGATATGATGCGAAGCACCCAGCGATCTGTTGTTATGGACTCCCACATTGCTAGGTGCCTCGAAAGACGCCCCCCGACTGCCTCCAGAGTGGAGCAGCCGGGCAACCCCTCAGGGGTTCTGCGTGGGCCTCTCAGAGAAGGGTTCTCTGGACCCAAATTTTCTGGGACCCCCTCTGCCTCTAGGGTGGCGTCCTCCCTGTCCTCCTCTGCCACAAGAGGACTGGTTGTCCGGAGCAGACTGGGACTGATGCGATTTCCGGAACCACATCTTCTTCTGACCCTTTTGGTTCTTAGAAAAGGACCTCTGGGGAGCAGAAAAGTGGACTCCGATGGCAGACAACGTCTTCCCGTCTTTCTCACTCTGGACTAAAGTGTCACGAATGGTTTTGCCAAACAATGCACAACCATCAAAGGGGGCATTCACGAATGACGCCTTAAAGGGTTCCGAGAAGTCACAATGTCGGAGCCAGGCTTGGCACCTCATTACCAGGCCGGCTCCGCCAGCTCTAGCGGCTCCTTCCGTGGTGTGAGACAAGAGCCGCATAGAGGTGTTAGAAACGGAACTTAGAGTGGACATTCGGGAGGAGTACAGCTGCTTGTCCCCTTCCAATATGGACTCTCGGGGGGAGGCAGCGTATTCTTTTATTAGATCTCACTGCATCCGGATGACGTGTGCCATATAGTTCAGCGCCCTCATGGAGAACGTTGCTGAACTGAAGACCCACTTCCCAAGGCGGTCCATTGCCCGAGACTCCTTGCTCGGTGGGTGGACCGCGGAGCTCTCCTGAGCCAACTCCCTCTTGGTGGCCGCCGCCACCAACATGGCATCCACGGGGGGACCTCTGCTCCAGTGGGTTCTTTCTGCAGGGGGACTCAGGATCCTATATGGGTGCTTGGGGACTGGCTCTACAGTGTCTGGCTCCTTCCAAGCCCTGGTGGAAATAAGGTCCACCAGGGGGTTGGGGGAAGGGGACACCCAAGAGGTAGATGGCCCTGCTTTGAACGCCTCTAGGAATACGGACTCATCGGAGGAAGTCTTGGAGGCAGACTACCCTCCCCTAATCCTGAGCATTTCCATGATGTCTCCAAAGGAGACATCCTCGGGGGGTGACCTTGGGGAGACTTCCCCTTCATCTAAGTCCGTATCTTCCGTAAGGGACTCGGGGGAGTCCACGTGCCTCCTCTTACACTTAGCCTTGTGAGGAACCTCCTCGGGGGGGCTGTCCGAGGAAGTCTCACCAGCAATGTCACGTTCCAAAGGAACACCCAGAGGCGCTGAAGCAGGCTGCCCCGAAGGCCGGGTGATGGGAGCCTGAACCAGCTGAGAGGGAGTGCAGAGGGGAGCCGAAGCCAGGACCAGAGGCCCGGATGCACTCAACAGTGCCCTCTCCACCACAGCGAAAGCCGAGGGGGAGCCACTCTCGATAGGATCCGAGAGTCGACTCCCACTTGGATCCAAAGCAGGGATTGGATCCGGGGCCGAGACCCTCGGATCCAAAGGACCCGTGTGCTCTGACCAGGACGGAGCTGAAGTCATACCGAATCCCTCGGATCCGAAGCTCAGTCCATGGCTCCAAGAGGTCAGATCCGACAAGCTCGAGGGAGCAGTTGGAGCCGAAGTAACCAGTACTATCGGCTCCGACCCACTCCCGGATCCAACGCGGCTCGGCTCCGAATGCTCCGAACCCGGAAAGCGGGACGGAGAAGGAGCGATTGGAGCAAAACATGGGGTCGAGCTCCCCCCCGGAGGGGGGGGAGGCAAGAGCACTCCCATCTGCAGCTGGGCCTGGATGAACCTCCTCATTATCCGGTCCATGTCTGCATCTGATATGCTAAAAGTGGACCTCGAAGAGGCCACCGAGGCAGACCTAGAGTGCCACCTCAATGACCTCAACAGGGACCGGGTCCCCTCCTCCCCGGGTCCTGGTGAGAAACAAGGGGACCGGAGCCGAGGAGGAGGCGATCCAGAAGCTCTGGAGGGAGAAGCCCATTTGGCGGGCGGGGCCGAGGAGGAGTCCTCGGCCCGCCGCTTATGGTGCTTCTCTTTCCGTTTGGCTTTCCCAGCCTCCCTCTCCTCCAGAGCCGAAGCGGGAGGTTGAGTCCCGACCGGAGGGAGGGAGGCAGGGGTGGCTGCCACCGAGGGCTGGGTAGCGGCCACAGAAGCACCGGAGGCCGGAGCCGAATCCGGGGGCAAAAGGCCCACCAGAATCAGCTTTGACCTCCGGTCCTTAAGTGCCCTGGAGTTGAACACCGCGCAAATCGCGCATCCCGAGGAGAGTTGTTCAACCCCAAGGCACCTAACGCACCGGGTGTGGCCATCCGCCGGTGAAAGCTTATGGCCACACTCGGTGCACTTTGAAAAGATGGCTTTAGGGGCCTCCGACATAGTAGCACAGAAAACACACTCACTAGGCCCCTACACACACCACAAACACACACTACGACCAGCGAGGGCAGGGAGGAAAAATAAACACAAATTAAGTTAAATAGAGAGATATATAGGGCTAAGGATACCTAAACACTCGCTCTCACTCACAAGAAGAAAAGGGGAGTAAAAATAGAAAATTTTTCTCACAAATCTTCACTAAGTAGCAGGAGCTCAAAATCCAGCTTGTAGCTTGAAGCGCGGCAAACTAGATCTGAGGTCAGTCAGGGTTGGCAGGGGATTATGGGTAAAGGGAGGAGCTAGGAGCTCAGATCTATGCTGTGGTAGAAGTTGCCGTCTCGGATCCGAGATCGGATCCGTATCCCAAAGGTTGCTGACAAATGAAGTGCCTACTTCAGATCATTTTTTTTTTTGAACTAACCGAGGAACAAGCGATATACTAGTGGGGGAGGAAGGGAAACAACTAACACAGACACACTGCATTATGGGTAGGGGGAGCTCGGAGCTTGGAGCAGATGCTAGAAAAAGAAAAAAAGTTGCCGGCTCGGATCCGATATGGATCCGAATACCCACAGGTTGCAGATAAAATGAAGTTAACTACTTCAGATAATTTATTATGAGTACTAACACTGCTGACATTAACACTGCACTTACCAAAAGTAAGTTCAGTTGAAAAGGGGCTCTACTGGGATGTGCCCCAGGGCTCAGTGCTTGAGACCACTGCTGTTCTCATTCTTCATTAACAATCTCCCCTGGTATATAAACAACTTAAATGTTACTGTGCATACTAATAACATTGTCATCACCAGGACATGAGCATTACAAAATGAAATTACAAACTTATTGTAAAATAACTCCAGCCTGCTTTGAAACTCGATGCACTCTAATAAATTAAGTACAAAGAAATACATAGATATTTCACTTGGGACAAACAGAAGATTCAACTCAACACAGCTCCTTTAGATAGTTGACCCTCTCCAATATCCCATACCTTTCATCATTCAGCAAAAATACATGGACCTCCTGTTGGACCATTCTCTTTCTTTTCTTCCTCGTGTACATATCCCAGTGCAAAAGGTGCTTGCACAGCTCAGGGTAATGTATGAAATACCCTACCTGCTAACAAAATAATCAAGAGTCATAGCCACCAGTGCCCTACTTCCTAGGTTAGTATACTCCTCCACTCATAGCATTACACTGCCCTCAAGAAATATGCTTTATCCAGAGAGCAAAAATAAAATATCATGATTTATTCATAACAGTGACTCTGAGGAATACCACTACACCACCCTTAGAAAGTGCAACTGACTTTGAGTAGAAGGCACAGTCTCCTTTCAACTGAACATAAATGAGTTTTAAATTGTTGAATGAATGTTACTGTCCCCCACTTAAATGTTTCTTCCACAACACACACAAAACGTATTCCCTTAAAAATAGCACCATCTTGACAGGCCACCTAATACCACAGTAACAGCAAAAAAAAAATTTTTTCTAAAATAGCACATTAATACCAGAATAAAATATCTCAGAATGGAAAATTATGTACTTACCATAACACTAGATCTGTGCTGTCTTCTTTTGTCCAGTTCGCTGATGGATCAGGTTGCTTCAGAGATCCTTCAACACCCTTGCCCCTCAACAAGACTTATTCTGTCACTTCGAGGAGCCAAACTTGTTGGGGCCAATAGGGAGCAATGAGAATGCCTTTCACCTTGTACCTTCTGAAGAAAAGCTGTTATCAGGAGAAATGGTAGAAAATGATAAAGGAGATCCCTGTGCCAGTTGTGGACTAGAGCATCCCTTGGTACCTGTCCCTGTGGAGGGAATAGGGCACAGTAACTGCTGCAGTTGTTGTTTAGGTATGAAGCAAAAAGACTGCAGCAAGGCTGGCCCCAACAGCTGAAAATCTGCATTTCTGCTGGCTAACTGCGAGACCACTAGTAGGCAGAAGAATAGATCTGCGCATTTCGACTCCAGAACATTGGAAGGTCCTAGGATGTGAGTTGTAAATAAAAAGTGGTGGGAAGACATTGACCTTTGCACACTCTCATGGCTTCTCAGCACCCAGAAAATGAATGGATTCCTACCTGCTTGTTGATATACCAGATTACCACCATGTTGTCCCTCTGGATGGCGATCACACCTTTGGGGAGGGTGTCCTGAAAAGCCTAAATGCTAGAAGGTCTACTCTCATCTCCAAGAATTTGAAGTGAAGACCGGCCTCTGTCATTGATCAAGAACCTTGAACAGTCTTCCCTTCAAAATGCCCCCACCCCCACCCCAGAAGGGAAGCATTCATCGTCACAGTAGATATTGGGGGGGGGGGTCGACCCCATGATACTAAGGGGGAGGTCAACTATTTCAGTGACCTTCTCCTGTCAAAATTAGCAACATTTCAATTTCTGTTTTCTTAAAAATGTTGTCCTTGTATTGTAATTATTTTTTTTGTACTTCAACCTGTTCCAGTTACTGTATCATACATCTAGTTGGATGATTTTTGTACTTCAACTATAACTATTTTTTTGTTTTTCAATGTATACTGCAAAAAGCTATCATAACTTTAAACCTATAACCTGCGTGATACCTAAAAAAGGTCATTGGACCAGAATCAGAATGCCTACACAGTTAGCAAATGTATAAATAAATAAATGCTGACACTAAGAAAATTTAATGTAAAAAGCAGAAACCTGATCTCACCACGATGTAATTGACAAGTTGAAATGCAGATAATTGTTCCAAAACACAATCAACAGCTGTAGTAAAAGTATAAAACTCTTCTTTAATAGATACAAAGGGTGAAGGTAAGCGCTTTCGCGTGGTCACAGCCACGCTTCTTCAGACAATGAAAACCCTACACAGAAGTGTTTAAATATTGCTTTGTTTAAAAGCCAAACCCTATATAATTGAGTACTTCAATTAATATTTAAAGCGGCATTGCCATCATTACATTCATTATGGGTAGCTAAAAGATCTAAGACATATAGCTAATACAATACTCAAAATACATCCTATGGACAGAAATGTTTAACATTCATATAAATAAAGAGTTTATTGTATTTCATAAATAGTTCTATATCTAGTTAAAAAATCAACAAACAAGCAAGCAAGCAAACAAGTCCCTGCTAGTCAGAACTCTAGCGAGCATTTCAAAGTAGAAAATTTTCTTATGTAGTTGCTACCGTAACTAAAACCACATCTCATTAAACAGGAAGAAGTTAGGCACCTGTAATACATTTAAACACAGAGAAAAGAGAAACTTTTCTAAACTGTTCCGTTCTAAGGAAATAACATAAATGCATAGATGTATAAGCAATACTTGCATTTTTTTAAACGAACATAATAAAATCAATTAATATGATAAAAATGTGTTAGCCCTTGCTATAGTAACACAGAGAAATCTGGTATACGACTACTTCTAGTAATCAAACATCTTAGCACAATTTTAGATATAGGTAAAAACAAAAATAGAAATATAGAAATATATAATAATATATTTTTTTGTAACTAAGAAAATTTAAGTTATGTACTTACCATAACTATGCATCTGTGGTGTCCATTTTCATTCTTCCTCAACGGATGGGTTCACATCCGATCCTTGGATCTCACCCGGTCACTCTTCTTTTGCAGTATAGGATCCAACTCTACAGCTCATCCCTTTATCCATAATACCCCTGATCACTGTTTTACCTCAGACTGAATTTGCTGTCTCTAAGCTTCATTAGAAAAAGGGTAATATATCCATAACACTGAAAGAAAGAGATATAATAGAACAGAGCAGGGGCTCAAACAGGAACAATGATTCCTGACAAACTCCATCAGGTCATTTCCAAAGCCAAGGGAGGGGGAAGGTTGGAGGGAAGTTGAGGAAGAATGAAAATGAACAACACAACTACATAACTTAAATATCTGATGTCCATTTTCATTCGTTCCTCAATGGATGGGACAGAGTCCCCAGCTACATTAACCTTGGGTGGCCCTCATGAAAGGATGTTCTGAAGAACCTCAGAACCACGTGCGGCTCTATTTCTGGAGATGATGTCCCATTTATAATGAGCTACAAAGGTATGAGCTTCAGACCAAGCGGCAACTGCACAAACATCATCAATGGAAGCTCTGGACCAAAAAGCAGATGATGTAGCCACTGACCTAGTTGAATGAGTTCTTGGTTGTTTTGGTAAGGTCAAACCTTTTAAGGAAATACACATGAGAAATACAATCAGCTATCCATTTGGCTATTGTAATTTTTGAAACAGGCTTACCCAGTTTGTTCTTAGCAACGGAAACAGACAACTGATCAGTCTTTCTAATTTCCTTTGTTCTATGAAGTTAGAAACAAAGTTGTCTATGTACATCTAAAGAATGAAGCATGTATTCTCCTTTGTTCTGAAATTTAGTGAAGAAAACTGGCAAATTGAAAGACTCCATTAAGACCTGATGGAGGAGGATGCTGAGGGAGGATAAAAATTCTTTTTAGGAGTCTTCTGCAAGAAAGAGGACTTCAATCTGGGAGAAACCAGCTCTAGAGAGAAGTGCAGATACCTGATCCAAGGAGACCTGCTCTGGTGTGTGACCAGATCCAATAAAGTCAGATCTGAAACCTTTTTTTAGCTTTAGTGGAGGTAGGATCTGATAAGGTCAGATCCAAGACCTTTTTTATTTTTGATGGTACCTCCTAACTTGGAGCTGAAGAAGGAGATCGGACAAGGAAGCATTCCTTAGACTCCCTGGTCTCCAAACTTTTCTGACTTCTTGAGGGGGGTTGAGCCACTGAAGCAGAAGGAACTGCAGATGAAGAAGCAGGCAACATACCCTTGGGAATAAGTTTATTATGCCTATCACTTATTGCCCTGGCATTATACCCTCGGTGGTGGTGCTGTGGTAGCGTTGTCGCCTCACAGTAAGATGCTGTCCGGTTCGATTCTCAGCTAGAGTGTTTTCTGCATGGAGACATGTGTGAATGGGTGTACCTTCGTTGAAGGTTGTGTGTCAGGCCTGGCAAGCCGGTACGTAAAAATCAACTGCCAATCATTAGCGGACTGGAGTTCCGCTGTGGCGACCCCTAACCGGGAAAAGCCGAAAGACATAAAAATGTATTGCCCTGGCATTGAAACCTGCACAGATTTCACAAGAGGTCTGAAGGTGAGCAGGGCCTAAACAAATCACACACTCTCTGTGGGCATCAGAATTGGGTATCTTATGCCCACAGGAAGTGCATTTCTTGAAAGTGGTAGGTTTGTCTGCCATACCGGAAAAATAAACTACATGCAAAAAAGAACAATTTAGCAGAAGCAAAATTTTTAAACGAAAAGTGAAAGAAAGAAAATACCAGCAATGGTATGAAAAATTACCTTAGAAAAGGTAAGAAAAGGGAAATCTTACCGATGATGGTAGAATAGAATCTATACTACCAGTAGAAAATGTCGAAGGTAAATTTATACTAACGCTGAAAGGTAAGGAGAGGAAGGAAGGAAGGAAAAAAGGGATTTGCTAATAAAACACAAAAAATATATCACTCACAACTGAATAATAACTCCCAGAACTCAACAGTACAAAATCCCAACCAATTGCTAGAGTGACAAATGAGATCTGGGGTAAACCAATGATCAGGGTATTACGGGTAAATGAGCTCAAGAGTCAGATCCTAGACTGCAAAAGAAAAGTGGCCAAGTTGGATCTGAGCATCAGATCTGAACCCATCCTTTGAGGAACAAATGAAAATGACATCAGATCCTACTGTTCCTCATTTCACTACCAATAATAATTCATCTGTTTATGTTCTTCATTAGGGATACCTTTATGTTAACCACAGAAGAAACAATGAGGAAAATTATTATTCATCTTTGCTCCAAGCAGCCTTTCCCATCCTCATTCTCCACTAACCTATGGAGCAGAAGTAAATGTCTGCGGTATTACATTCCCCAGTACACAAAAAAAAAGAAACTGTAAAAGAATCTTCTAGGGTTTGTCTGCCTCCATCTTTGCCTCAGTCACTGGTGGGTGACTCTACTGTGCTGTCTATTGTTCCTTAGGCCACACATCATCTTCCCCCAGTCCTCTTGGTGTTGAATTTGCAGCCACCAAAGATCGAGAGACAGCCAGGGTGGGCCACAGAGAACTATTTTTTGCAGGCTGGGGAACGGATTGAGGAAGCATCTCCCCTTTGCAGAGAGAGGGTAGTGGAAGCTGGGATCAATGTACCTAATGGGCAAGCCTTACAGGGGGCACTGTGCTTGGTGAGAAAAATAGATAGGGATGATTTACCAGACTTTAATAAAGAATTGATTTCTGCTTTTTCCATGCTAGTTAAAATCACAGGCAAGAAAAAGAAAAGGGCTCTTCACATTCTGATAGGAATTTCCCATTGCAGGATCAGTCTTGGCAAGGGATGTGGTGTACCTTAGAGGATTCTTCTCAGTCATAACCTACTGATTATGCAGAAAGCAAAGTTTCTGACTTCCCTACTGAAGGCATTTTTTCACAGAAATGTTATCTAGTATACAGGAGTTTTTTCAGTGGAAGCAGAGTGAAGCTTCTATCACACAGAAAACATATTTTGAAAAATACAATTACAGATGCCTAAAGTTTCACCTATTCCTTCTGTTTTGTCTGCCTTAGAAAATGCTTTTCTTACAACAGCCTCTACACCTGACGGATGGTCTTTGGCTTCCAAGAGGTATGATAAGCTAAAGTTCCCTACACACACAAGTACCTGTTTTCTAATCCCAAGACAAACCCACCAGTCATTTCTCACTCTAGATCTGCTGCTGCCAAACAGGTTATTTATTTTAATCACATTCCTCCAAATAAAGATGGGAAAATAATGGACAAGCTGTGGAAAATTTGTATTTTTTGAGTAATTTAACTTTCAATATTTTAAATAGCCAACTCATATATTAAAGTATTTGCTGGTATTTGAGAATATGCAGAAATCACTGGTCAACTTTCCCTCTTATGAGCTAAAAAGTTCTTTAAATACTTCTGTAAAAAGAAGTTATGTCTTACCATAACATTAAATCTGTATTGATGATCTTCATTCATTCATTACTAATGGGTTATCAGTTCCATCCTCGGAACTGAGCCGGCTAATATCAAGCTCGAGTCAGCCAAAAATTCTCAAGCCAAAGTCCTACCCAGAATATGCTCTGGTCCCTGTTACCTCATATCGAGTTTGCAAGTTGATAGATAAAAGTAGAGGCTAACTCTGGTCATAACAGACCTAAAAGAAAAGAGTAGATGAGATCAACCAAGAACCTCCAGATGGGGGACGGAGGGTGGGAAGTAATGAATGAATGAAGATCAACAACACAGATGGAACGTTATGGTAAGAAAGAACTTCTTTATGTGATGTTATTAATCTTCGTTCATTCCTTACTGTTGGGACAGAGGCCCCAGTTACCTGTATTCCTGGGTGGCCCTCATGGAAGGACATTCCTGAGCACCATGGAGCTACAGGAAGCTTTACCTCTGGAGGCCAAGTCCAATTTGTAATGAAGAATACAGGTATGAGGTTTGGCCCAAGTTGCAGCTGAGCAAATATCATTGAGGGAAGCCTTAGCATGGAAAGTTGCCATAGATCTTGTAGAATGTGCTTTGACTCTATGAGGCAAGGTGAGATTGTTTTTGTTGTAGATAAAGGTTATACAATTTCTCAACCATGAAGCCAATGCAACTTTTGATACATGATGACCCCGCCTAGGTCCAGAAAAAGCCAGAAACAGTTGGTCTGATTTACGGGTAGATTTTGTTCTGTCCAGATAAAATCGTAATTGCCTATGAACATCCAAGGAGTGCAGGCAATACTCTCCCTTGTTAGAATGGTTAGGAAAGAACACTGGAAGGTCAACAGACTGGTTGACAGATTGCTCTGACACCACTTTTGGTAAAAAGGTAGAATTAGTTCTCAGTGGTACCCTATCCTTATGGAAGATAAGATAGGGAGGTTTGATGCATAAGGCCTGGAGTTCTGATAATCGCCTGACTGATGTGATTGCAATCAAAAACAACATTTTCCAAGAGAGATATTTTACATCACATGAAGACGAAGGTTCAAAGGGGGAGCTGTTAGAGTTTGCAGAACCAAAGCCAAATCCCAAGGTTGTACGGGTTCTCTAAAGGGAGGTTTTAGGTGAATGACCCCTTTCAAGAAAGTCTTACAGAGTCTGTGTGACATAAGTGAAAAATTTTGAAAACCAATATGAAAATTTGAGATGGCAGCTAAATGTACACGGATAGTAGAGGCAGACACCCCAGAGTGGAAAAGATGTGATAAGTAATCCAATACCACCGAGAGTGGTGCTGACAAGGGGTCTAATTGTTTATTTGCTGCCCATAAAAAGAATCTTTTCCATTTGTTAAGAGAGATAAGTCTGGTGGACGATTTATGAGATGCAATAAAAATATTGCGCACAGAGGACGAAAAGTTTTCATGCCTTGCAATCATTGGAAGTGGAGAAACCAAGCTGTCAGTTTCAGGGTTGTTAGATTGAGGTGAATCAGACCCTGCAGATGGGAGATCAGCATTGGGGATGGATTGAGGCTCCATGGTTAATCTAGCAGGTGAGACCAGAGAAAGGGAAACCAGACTTGTCGAGGCCAATATGGAGCAATGAGGATCACTTTGCTCTTCAACTGTCATGCTTTCTTTAGAAACTGGGAGATAAGGGGGAGAGGAGGATAAGCATAAAGAAGACCCGAGGGCCAAGCATGGACTAGAGCATCCCTTGGTGAATGTCCCCGAGGGGGAATCAGGGCAAAGTAGTTGCTGCACTTGTGGTTGATTGGGGAGGGAAATAGGTCGCAGCAAGGCTGGCCCCCAGCGGTTGAAGATTTTTACCGCTATCAGAGGATTGAGGGACCACTCATGAGGCTGTAGAATGCACCTGCTCAATTTGTCTGCTATCACGTTGGAGCTCCTGGGAATGTGCATTGCAATCAGAAAGCAGTTGTAAGCTATTGCCCACTGCCATATTCTCAAGGCCTATCGGCATAACGGGTAAGATCTGGTTCCCCCTTGTTTGTTGATGTACCAGACCGCTGACATGTTGTCTGATTGGATCGCAATAGTCCCTGACGGAAGGATGGAGTGAAATGTTTGCAACTCTAAAAGCACCACCCTCAGTTCCAGGGCACTGATATGCAAAAGGGCCTCTGTCTCTGACCAGGTGCCTTGGGCTGAGTTTCCCTGACATAGCCCCCCCCCACCCCATCAGGGAGGCGTCCGTGGTCACTGTGGCTATCGGTTGATGGGAGTTGAAAGGGCAAGACCATTGTTGGGGATTTCGGGACGTCCACCAGAGTAAATCTTGCTTGCATCTCTTAGTTACACTTATCTGAAAAGACAAAGGATGTTGTAGAGGGTACCACTGAGTGAGAAGTAGCCACTGAAGAAGCCTCATGTGGAATCTGGCTAGAGGAACAATGGTAATCGAGGCTGCCATTGACCCCAATAGCTGGAGTATAGATTGAGCTAGGGATTTGTGGTGACAGAGCAGCGATTGAACTTGTTGTCTTATTCTCTGAAGTCTGTGTTCTGGAAGGGATGCTGTGTAATTTCTCATGTCCAACCGTATCCCTATAAATTCCAAAGACTGAGTTGGGGTTGTGTTGGATTTCTCCCAGTTCATAGTGATTCCCAGGCTTCAAGCTGTT
Organism: Protopterus annectens; assembly: GCF_019279795.1. Classification (NCBI taxonomy): domain Eukaryota; kingdom Metazoa; phylum Chordata; order Ceratodontiformes; family Protopteridae; genus Protopterus; species Protopterus annectens. Next base: position 1,830,963,143 of record NC_056731.1, read on the forward strand.
AAGAGAGTATACTGCAGGGCTTCTTCCAGTAGACACTTGGTGGGGGTGGTGAGGAGCCAGTTGTCTAGATATGGAAAAGCTTGGAATCCTTGAGGTCGCAAGTGAGCGATAACCACTGCCATGCATTTTGTGAACACTCTGGTGGCTTTAGAGAGACTGAAGGGCAGGGCTCGAAACTGGTAGTCACTGGCTCCTATATGGAAGCGGAGGTATCTTCTTGAGTGTTTGTCCATTATTATGTGGTAATTCACATCTTGAAGTTCTACAGAGCACATCCAATTGTCTTCTTCCAGAAGAGGTAGGATAAACTGAACTGTGACCATCCGGAATGTCTCTGTTTTTACAAATTTGTTTAGTGCACTGAGATCCAAAATTGGTCTCCAGTCCCCTGTCTTTTTTGGCACTAAAAAGAACCTTGAGTAAAAACCGGATCCTATCTGGTCTGGTGGGACTGTCTGGATGACTCTTTTTTGCAGCAGCTTTTGGATTTCATGTGCTGCTGTTTCCCTTTGACTGGGTGGAACATCAGGTAATACTCTTGATGAGACTGGGCAAAGATGGAAGGGGATGTGATAGCCTCTGGATATAATCCATTGTACCCAAGAGTCAGTTGTTATCTTTTGCCAGGCAGCGAGGTACAAGGAGACATGACCACCAACTGCTTCCAGAGGTGAGCAGTCGGGCAATGCTTCAGGAGCACTGATAGGGTTGGCCAGAGAAAGGATCTCTGGAACCCCAGTTTTGCGGACCTCCTCTGCCCAGAAAGGGGCACTTTCCATTGGAGTTTCCCCCTCTGCCTCTAGGGGAGAACTCGGCATGTGCATCCCGGAAAGAACCCTGTGATTTCTTGTGCCAGATCTTTCTGCTCCTCTGATTTTTGGAGTAGAATCGCTGAAGAATGGAGTATCTGCCACCAACAGCAGACAGGGTCTTGCCATCTTGTTCGCACCTTACCAGTGCATCCTTGATTTTAGGGACAAACAAAGAAGCGGCCTCTATGGGGGCATTGATGAAGGAAGCCTTAAAGAAGTCCGCAAAATCGCAAAGGCACATCCAAGCATGTTGTCTGGCAACTATATCTGCACCTGCCGCTCAGGCCGCCCCTTCCGTTGTGTGAGAAATAAGACGCATGGAAGAGTTGGAAATGGACTCTAGGGTGGCTAGCTGAGAAGCCACATTGTCACGGACTTCGTCAGAAACAGCTCCTGCCAAGTTTTCAGAGAGCTGGTTGATAAGATCTCCCTGAAGCCTGGTAAAATGTGCCAAATAATTCAAAAACATTACGGCGAAGGTCGATGAAGAAAAGACATGCTTCCCTAATCTGTCAATCATCCGGGACTCCTTGTTGGGTGGATGGACAGTTTGGCTCTCTTCTGCCAAATCCTTCTTAATAGCAGCTGCCACCATCATAGCATCTACTGGAAGACCTCATGACCAATGGGGGTGCTCAGCTGGGTGAGATAATATTTTATCTGGTCTCTTGGGTATCGCTTCCATGGTGTCAGGAGCCTTTCATGCACGCTGCACGATGAGCTAGATGAGCTCATCGGCAGGTGGGATGACCCAGGAGGTAGGGGGCTGGGCACGAAAAGCCTGCAGGAATACGGATTCCTCAAAGGAAAGATTAGAGGGCTTCCAGTCACCCCTCTGTCTAAGGATCTCGAAGATGTCACCAAAGGTCACCTCATCAGAGGGTGACTGTGGGGACCCTTCCCCATCATCAAAATCCATATCTTCAGTCAATGACTCCTCAGTGGAGTCCATGTGCTTCCTCTTACATGATGCTTTGTGGGGTACTTCCTCAGGGGGTGACTCTGGGGAAGACTGCAAAGACGGGGTCTCCTGAGGAGGAGAAACCTGAGGCTCTTGTGCCCGGTGTCCAGCAGTTGAAGCTTGTGGCAGTTGCGGCAAAGAGGGGGGAGAGGACTCCGACAAATGAGCTTTGCCAGAGAATGCAAGTGCCCTCTCCATGGCCTGAAAGGCTGGCCCACCCAAGGAGGGATGGAAGCCCAGACCCAAGCACGAAAACTTCGGAACCGGGGTCACACCCCACCCCGAAGAGCCTGCCCCCAGACCAGGAGTCTCAAGATGACCGTGAACCATAAGAGAGAAAGCATCCCTGGAATGTGCCATAGAAAAAAATCGGCATGGAGCCAGGAATGCCATGCCCAATGGCACAGCCACTGGCCTGAGAAGAGCCCGATGCCTAGAGCACCGAAGGCCACAAGGATGACTCTGGTTCCAAAGTGAGATCTACTATTGGAGTCGGAGGGAGGTAAGCTGTTGTCGGAGTAATAGGCTTCGAGACTTGAGTGGAAGTTGAAGGTGGAGTATATGTTGGGGTTTGAGGAGATACACGTTCACCTGAATAAGGGAACGTGGACTTCGACGGTTGAGAGAGACCTCTGGCCACAAGCAACCGGTCAACAAGCCGCAACACATCCTGTTCAGAAAGACTCTTGGTTGACCTCATGGAGAAAGCTGATGGTGATTCTGGCCTTTCTCGGAAAGGACTATACTGACTGCTAGCAAAAAGATCCAGTGAAGGGGGATATTTGGTCCTTGCTAATTCAATAGGTGCAGAGCTCAGAGCAGAGGAAGTCTGCACCGAAGAAAACGGTGTGGAAAAAGTCTGTGCCGAAGATGTCAGCACTGTAGTAGTTGAAGGTGTCTGCACCGTAAAGACAAAGGTCTGCCTCAAAGGGTATGGTGCCGTAGTGGAAAGTGTCTGGACCAGCAATAAGGACGGTGCCTAAAATGTCTGCACCATAGAGTACATAAGAGTCATACTTGGAGCCAAAGTTGACTGTACCAACGGTGCCGAAGGGGACAGAACTTGTATTGATGGTGCCATTAGGGGTTGCGACAGAACTGTCAGAACCATAGTTGTCTGCACCGGGAACTCCGGTGCCAGTATCAATAAAGGAGACATGCCTGTAGTCAGAATCATTTTGGGCAGTGCCGAGCCTGGAGCAGAGAGGGTCACAGGGGGCAGCGCCGGAGTAGTAATCAATTTCACCTTTTCATGAGTCGACTCCTTACGATTTCCAGAGGGAGAAGAAGGGAATGACTTCAATGAAGAAGAGGAAGAATGCCTCTTGCGGGTTTAACAGGAGGGGGTGAGCCCTCCAACCCAGAAATAGCCTCAGAGAAAGTAGACTTGAGGAGACCTTTCAAAATTAACTTATTCTTCCTCTCGTTGAGAGTCCTGGTAGAGAAATTTTTACAAATCCCACATGGAGGAGCCACAGTCAAGTGGGAGACATTAAGACAGTAGACACATAAGTCATGGCCATCGGAAAGCGGTAACTTACGACCGCAATCCTTGCACTGCTTGAAACCAACACTACTTTTCGTATCCGACATAACTGCTGTGGAGAAGAAGCACAGTACCGAAAGGAAGAATAAGGGCTACCCAACAAAAGGGTAAAAAGAGAAAAAGAAGGATTACCAACAATGGTAATGGAGAATTACCACAAGGTAAGAAAAGAGGGTAATAAAGGGAAAAGACTAAAGGGAGATAATCTAAAGTGTGTGATAGGGTAGGAAAATATTAGAATAAACTTTTGAGAAAAATTTAGAGTAATAACATATAAACTTTCAAAAAAATTAGACAGCTGAGAGAGTGGCTTGACACAGCTGTACAGCAACGCGGCAAACAAGATCTGAGGTAACAGGAAGCAGAGCATTCTGGGTAGGACCCTGGCTCAAGAGTTTTTGGCTGACGTGAGCTTGATATTGGCCGGCTAACCCATCAGTAAGGAATGAACGAAGATTAACAACATCAGATCAGTTGTTTCTCAGGTGATCGGTTATAATGTTTTTTTTTTGTTTTTTTTTTTTATGATGCCACTATTTCTGCTTCTAGAGCAGCTGCTTCTGGATCACTTTTGATAAGACTTGCATGGCTTCATTATAAAAACCTCCCTGATGAAATCAAATCTAAAATTTTTAATTCTCCCTTAAAGACTCCTTATTTGCTCCTTGCAGCTCAAGTGCTTAAGAAGTGTGAGGAAAAGGGACAACTGATGCAAGGAGTCAGAGCTGTAGCTTGGTCATCAAGTACTGTTGTTACAGTGTCTCACCCTCAGCTCTTCAAGTGAACAGCAACAACAGCAACGAAAAAATGATTTCAGCTTCTACAGCAGAAAGATGAATGGTTACCGTTCGGCTTCCAATAGTCCACCCCCTTTCCTGAGACTGTTGTCCTTCTGATTAAACTGAGATCACATCTGCTAGAGTCAGTGGTCGATCAGGTGAATGTAAAAGATCCCTGGGCACTTATCTAAAAGTGTAGGAGAAGTTTCCTGATGCCTTGGACAAATTTCCCGTAGAAGTATAACTACCACTTTGGGTCTCTCCTAAAAAGAGGCCACTAGCCTATTGGGACTAACCTGGTCAACAAAGGATAAATAAAAAAAAAAATCTGGTAGACAGAGAGAAGCACATAAATGTCAGGGGGATGTTGGTTGTTAATCAATGCTTTGATGGTCTTGAATTCCCTAGGACCTCACTAATGTACACAGACATCACCACAATGATGTGGTACGTAGAATAGATCCCCCCCCCTCCACTGCATGGAAACTTCATCCTGGGGTCTTCCAAGATCTGATCCACCTCAAACGGATGTGTTTGCCTCCCTTCACAACAGACAAGATATTCGTCCCTTACACACAGGCTTGGAAGACAGATGCTTTTTTCATTCCCATGGACGAGAATGATCCTGAATATTTTTCTGCCCTTTCCACTGATTCTTCAAAAAATCCACATGGACTCCCCCAGAATTGTATTTTTTGATTTCCTTCTAGCCAAAGTAACATTGGTTCTCCCTTATCTTCAACCTGGCTATAGTCAATTACCATAACTTTTCATACAGGCTGGATTTGCTCACACAAGACAGGTGGAGTTTGGTACATCTCAGTCTGTAAGCTCTTCAGCTACCTGGATGATAACATTTTAATACCTTCTGGGCACATTTTCTTTCTGAGGAAGTGCAGTGGGTGCTGAAGAAGGTCAGAAAATATGCAAAAAGGAAATCATATACGGGTAAGTGGATAGGATTTTCTAGTTGGTGTCACTCAGGGAATCAGGATCCTTAGCATGCCCAGATGGCTCTGGTTCTTGATTATTTGTGTGAGTTACTGTCCAGTGGTTTGTTATACTCATCTATAAAGGTACATCTGTCAGACATTTCTGCTTGCTGCTCTTAGATCTCCTCTTTCTAACAATGCCTATGTAGAACATTTTTTGATAGGGGGATTACAAATCCACCCAGCTAGGAAACAGGAGCTCCTCCTTGGGATGTCAGTTTTATGCTTGAAAAGTTTACTCATTCTCTATCTGAACCACCTGACAAGGATGAATTATGTTTCATATCATGGGAGAAAGTGTCACTTACTACTTTGTCATCTGCAAGAAGTTTATATGAGTTGCAACAGTTACCGTTAGTCAACCCAGGTCTATATTACAAGACCGAAAGAGCAGAACCGTGAACACCTAAAGAGCGGAAAAAAAAAACGGAACCTCAAAGTGCTGTTTGTCAGATCGTGGTACACTGAAGATTGGAATATTTGCCCTTTCCTCACTGTAGTGCGATCTCGGAGTTGGAATATATATTTAGTGGGGGGTGTGGGGGGTGCAGCCCCCCACAATAGCAAGTTCAAGGTTCCGTTTCTTTTGCTCTTTAGGCGTTCGCAGTTTTGATTTTTCGGTCTTTTAATATAGACCCGTCAACCCTACCTCATTTTTCTCAAAGTAAGGCTTTCCAAATCCTATCTTTATACCTAAGGTGATCTCATCATAAACTTTAAGCCAGACTATTCATATCCCAGTCTTCTTTCCTGAACCAAAGAACAAGGGAGAAAGGATTCTTCAAACTCTGGATGTATACAGGCAGCTCATACATTACCAAGACAAAACTTGGCCTTTTAGGAAAGATGACCAATTGTTTGTCTCCTATGAAAGCAAGAGAAAAGGATAACTAGTATCAAGGTTAACTATTTGTAGTTGGTTGTCTCATGCTACTTCTTTCTGTCATGCTCACCAAAAAAAGCCACTTCCAGGCATGGTTACAGCTCATTCAACAAGAGTGTTCATGTGTCTTCTGTGGCTTTCTGGAAAGAAATACTCTACAAGCAGCAACTTGGTCCCCTGTACATACCCTTATAAAGCATTACAAAATGGAATCCTTTTCTAGATCCAGAACAGATTTTGATAGCTCCATACTCCAGTGGCTCCTGGAATCTTAGGCACTGGTCTCCTCACTTTTTTCCTACTTCTATCTAAGATATGCGAATCTATCCATACAGTTCAGGTTACTGCAATGGTGATACACCCATTAACAGTACAGTTGTGTAAGTAAACGTACCATAACAATAGATGCTGTAATGGATTACTGCTGCAGTAGATGTCCCTCCCTCCAGCCCTCTTTTCCTGATGTTTCTATACTGCATTTCTGGGGTGTAGTAGTTTTCACCTTTCTGTATATAACTTTTGTTATTTTGCTACGTGTTTCCTAGCACATATGTTCAGGTCTCTTGCCCCACTCTAGGTAAAATATACTCTAAATCTTTTAGAGCACTGCCTGTCTTTTATATGGTACTCCTGACAGGTGAAGTTCACAGAAGGCACCCAAAGCTTTGAGAAGCTGGCCGGTGTGCAGGGATGAAACCATACAGCTTAGACTACTGAAATGGTGATCTATTAGAACATCTATGTTATAGTGGTGTTTGAACAACTGAACTTGCTCTGCCTCTCACAGTCCTTTGTTTTCCCTGATCCTCTCATTTGCTTTTTCCCCTGGCCTCTTTTAACCTTTCTAATACAGCCCTTCCTCCCATACTCACTTCCAGTTGGAACATTATTTTTAACTTTTACGTTTACAGGATGTATTTATAATCCATTTTGTTTTGTTTTGTTTCTAGGCCACATGCTGAACAGCTTCAATCTTATATCACAATCGTACTCTTCCTTATCAGTTAGTATAACAAATAAGCATTGTAAACTGGCTCTGCACCTTTGCACATAGCACATGGAAGTAGGTTAATGTGTACCATAACATTTCTTACCATTTTCTCTGTCCAGTTTGTAATGCAAAATGTGGTCTCCATTTCAAACATAAAAAAGTTGAGTGAATTATCTGTGATTTGGTGAATGAAATGTACATTCTTGCTATTTTCATCTCTTTTGTCTTAAAATCATCAGTTCACAACTTCTGACACCATATCAAGAATAATGGAGCACAGTCAGCTTCTAGATGAAGCAATTTTTATTCTTTAGCTTTGTACTACTGCATTTGTGTTGCACAGGGCATACTTTTGTACACTGTAAGAGCAAATTTCAAGTATATAGCAACACAGAAAAATATATCTAAGCATGACTTTGACACTCTGTCCTATATGCCAGGGTTATACACCCTTTAGTTCAGTTCAGCCACTCCTTGCTACACAAAACAAAATATTAACTGTAGCCTGCCATAACTAAAATAATGCTGCACAGCTCTGAACACCAGCAATGACAGAATTTTATTTTCAGATGTGGCACTGTAGTTATCAAAATTTTTAACACAATTTGTCAAATATATAAAATGAACAGTAATTACTCATGTTTTCTTAATTTCTTCCATTTATGATATTTTCCTTTCCCTACAAAGGGTCTAACATCTCTAATCACTTTACACCAATTCGTATACCAAAGCTGAAGGCTGAAAGAAGGTCTTCATCCTGTCATGTTTTAAAATCCTGTGTTCATACAGCTAGCATTTTACTACTCTTTACTTTAATGCAGGCATATTACTTACTTTACAGTGTAGCACTAAGATCTAAGTCTCTAGTTTTTAATAATGTAGCCCTGGGTTTGACGCCCTTTGTCTCTATTTAAATATGCTGTGACTACAAGTAACTCACTTAACCAAGCCACTCCCTCAAACAAGAAACATTTGTGCTTAATGCTGCTTGTATTGTCAATAAAGATATAATATTAACGAAAAAACAAAGACACGCCTTCCTTTGTACCAAACTACTTATCCTGCTTCATTTCTCACATTGTCCCTGAAAAACAGTATCAGGCCTTCTGCAGCGCTTTAAAGAAGCCCTTGTGCAATATCAGTTACTGCTACTTGGGACACCAATACATGCCTCCTAATCCTGCAATTTGCCAATTAATTTCAGCAACAATGTTTATATGTGCACCGTTCCTCCCGTTTCATAAACATCTACTCTCAGCCTCATAAATGATATTCTTCTGGGAGTTGTCTGAAAAATTCCCTGTCTGGCATGTAGTACAGAGAATAAAGGCTATGAGTTGTTAACAATCTGCTTCTTCTATCTAGGGTCTGATTCCCTCACTCTCCATATACATACTGTGTGACTCTAAGCAAGTCGGTTATCCAGACAGCACTCCTAGGCTGACTCTAAAAAAGGTTTGTGGATTAGTCCTCTATGGTTAACAAAATACAAGTAAAATAAAACCTTTGACTGCTACCAGCCTTGCACAAAGATGTCCATCTTTTATCTATCATGTGCTGTGATCACTGGTTTGAGTGTCATAATATGTTGTATTGTGTCCCCCTGCAATTTTCATATGGGCCCAGTACATCCTGACGTCTGCACACTTGTGAGGTATTTGTACTTGTGTTTTACATTTACTGCTGTAAACATTTATAACAGTACTTACTCCTGATCTAAACAGGTAACCTATATAGGTTCATAGGTTCATAGGTAGGTACTACGCTATTGGCCCTAGGGCATATACAAGCCTAGCCAAAAAGGTACCCTGGCTTTCCCCACCCAAGAAAAGTATTTTCCTGTGACCCTGTCAAGCAGAACCACAGAAGTGATCCCCGGGGTGAATTTCCTATTACCCATCCAATCATCAAGATTTTTCTTGAATAGTGTTAATGAGGAGCTCTGTTTGACAAAGATAGGTAGTCTGTTCCAGAGTATGGGAAGTCTCTGGGACAGGAATTTATCCCTCCAACATGTTCTGTTTATTGTGGTGACAAGGTTTAGGTCCCTAGAGTGTGTAGCTCGGAAGGATTGGGATTTCTTTAAGTGGAGCATGTCCAACAGCTCTGGGTTTGACATAGCTTTGTATGTTAGACAGAGATCGTCTCTGAGTAGGCGATATGCGACGAAGTAAAGCTGGAGTTTTTTGAGACGGTCTGTGTAAGGCATCTGTTTGAGGCCAGTAATCCTCTTTGTGAGGTATTTTTGCGGCCTTTCCAGTTGTTGCAGATATCTTGTGAGGTACATACCAAAAGGGGCATTGTACTCTATAATGGGTCTAATGAGTGATGAGTAGAGGGGAGCAATGACCTCCTTTTTTCTGGATGAGAAACCTTTTGTGATGAGGTGTGCCACGTAGAAGGATTTCCTGACCACTGTGGTGATGTGATTATCAAAGGAGAGACTACTGTCCACCTGTGTCCCAAGGTCTCTTATCACACTTTTGGTGTTAAGTAGACTACCACCTATGTGGTAGTTCATGGGTACAGAGTTTTTACCAAAGGGGATGACAATGCACTTTTTGGCATTGAGCTTGAGACCATGTCTTTAACACCAGGCATCTGTCTCAGTGAGGCCCTTTTGTAGGATGTCCACATCATTAGGAGTTTCAATTATGGCTCCTAGGTTGCAGTCATCTGCGAATTTAGTTAGCGAAAGACCTTCTGGTGTTAGCCTGTAGTTCAGAGAAGTAGATACCAAACAGGAGAGGACCCAGGACTGAACCCTGTGGTACTCCACTTGTCACTGGTCTGAAGTTTGATTTGGAGTCTGCTACTTTCACGGTGTGGGTTCTGTCAGTAAGCCAGTTGGCAACCCATCTTGTGACATAGGGATTTATACCTAGTTTAGTGAGTTTATCTATAATTCTAGAGTGGGGGATGGTGTCGAACGCCTTGGCGAGATCTAGATAGGCTGTGTGAACCACCTTACCCTCATCTATGGCTTTGGTGACTACTTCAAAGAAGTCTATCAGGTTTAGGAGACATGATCTGCCTTTTACAAACCCAAACTGTGTGGGGTCCAGAGTTTGGAGATCTCCAGTGCCTTTGTTTATGAGTTCCATGATGATACATTCCATGGCCTTGCAGACGAGGCTCGTCAGGCTAATTGGGCGGTAGTTCCTGGGGTCTGTTGTGGCCCCCCCTTTGTGGAGTGGGATAACTGTTGCGGTGCACCATTCAATGGGCACAAAGCCTGAGGTGAGGCTATGATTGAACATGGTACTTAGGTGGGGTGCCAGTTCATTCTGTAGTTCTTGTAGAAGGCAGCCTGGGATGTTGTCAGGTCCCATGGATGCTGTGTTCTTGGCTTTGGAGAGTGAAGTTTTTACCTGTGCAGCCGTGATTACAGGAACTTTGCATTCTTCCAGTATAAAGATGGGCCCTTTAGGGGGTGAGAGGGTGGCCTAATGGTTAAGGTGTTTGCCTTACAAACACAAGGTGCAGGGTTTGAGTCTCACAAGGGATACTTGGCTAAGCTTAATATGGCTCGCAAGGGCAGTTAGCTTAGTACTAATCTATGAACCTATGAACCTATGTAAAATTAGCACTGAACTTATCTGCCAAGATGCTGGCAATATCAGTTGGTTCTGTATATTTAGTGTCATTGTGCTGTAACTCAGAGCAGATCTGAGTGTTGCCATTGAGATTTTTGACATAGCTATAGAATGCTTTGTGGTTGTCTTTAGAATCAGTGGCAATTTTGTTTTCGTAACTAGCTTTGGAGGATTTTAAGAGGGATCTCAGCTTCTTACTGAGGCTGACCAGGGAGTTCCTCCAATCATGGGATTTTACTCTTTTTTGCAACAGTTTTTTTCTTCTGTTGTAGAGTTTGTTTATGGCAGAAGACCACCAGATTGGCTTCCTTTTTTGGAGGATAGCATCTTGCTTCTGTTAGGGATAGCACGATCCATGCACTCGTGTAAGTGCTTATAAAGTGCATTTGTGTAGGATTCAGCAGTCGTACCTCTATTGTCCATCTGCATGGGTGTTATGAAGTTTGCCACTTCTGTCTTAAGAAGCATGAAGTTGGCTTTGGAGAAATTTTTTACGGTTGTTTTCCTAATGGGGGGTGGGAGTGGGAGTGGGATGTGGATGTCTAGGGTGATTAGCTTGTGGTCGGATCTGACCAACGAGGAGCTGACCTCTGGTGTAGAACACTGGTCACCCATGTTGGTGATGACCAGGTCTAGGATATTGCTGCCCCTGGTGGTGGTGTGGATAAGCTGATCCAAAGCGTTGGAATTGATGATTTCCAGAAAACGTTGAGCAAAAGAGTTGGTACATGAGTAGTTTTCCCAGTTAATGGTAGGGTAGTTGAAATCACCCATTATTAGAGTGTTGGGTTGTACCTTAATATTTTCCAGTGTATCAAGAAAAGAGGAATGGGAATCCTGGGGCATGGTGGGGGGTCTGTAGCAAGCTACAATCTGGATTGCGGTTTTGCCCAGAGTTAGTTGAACTTGGATAATCTCGGATGCATTATGCTGAGCAACTAGCTTGGAGGTGTGGATATCCTTAATGAATATGGACACTCCTCCACCTTTAGTGTTTCGGTCCGGGTTTGGTGGCCGAAAGGTGTGGTATGAATTATAGCCTGGTAATGAACCAGGTCTCTGTCACTGCACAGATGTCAATGTTCTCCATTTTAAGGAGTGCCTCGAGTGAGTGCATTTTGAGGTTTAGACTTCTAGCATTGAGTAGCATTACCCTCAGATTTTGCTTGCTTGTACCTGTTACAGTGGTGAATTTGTAATTTGAACCTTGCCTAAAAAAGGCACTATAGGGGTGGCAAGAGCCTTTGCCAGTATCCGGAATCCCAAGGGCGACAGGTGCAGGCCATCTCTGGCAAAGCAGCGTGGTCTGTCGATCATGTCATCCCAGGCAGACAGATACTGGATTCCCTTAGAATGACACCAGAAGCTTAGCCAGTTGTTAAAGTCAATCATTTTGTCCTTGTACTGTGGTGTCATTCTGGGTGATGGCAGGATGCTACTCAGGGCTAGGGTCATACCGGCCTGGGCTACAAGATCGGAGAGCTCCTCCATGTCTCTTTTCATGTAGTCCAGGGAGGTATATCTCAGGTCATTCACACCAACATGGACAATGACAGAGTCATATTCGTACTTGTTGTGGAGTGACCTGAGTGCGTGCGTTATGTGGTGGATCCCGACACCTGACAGGCAGCCGACAGGAACTTTTTCCTTGTTTAGCCTGGTGAGTGGAACATCAGTGTGCCTGACTATAGAGTCATCTATGACTAGAGTGTTGGGTACGTTATGCCTTATGGGCTGTAGTTGAGTGGCACACTGAGTATGTGAGCTATGTGTCATTTGGGTTGTGTTGGGGGGTGGAGGTTGCTTGCATTTCTGCTTTGGAGGTCTCTGTTGTTTGGGCAGATTTGTACTGAGAGCCTCCGTGAATGTAGGTGTGTGTTTTGTGGTTCTGTGTGTGTGTTTTGGTGGTGTAGGTTTTGAGGGACTATGTGATGAGTGTGGTGCGGTGCAAGTGTTTACCTTCTCCTCTTGAATGTCTAGGCCAGTCTTTGGTGAAGAGAGCTTTGCTTCCAGTTTGGCTATATAAGTGCATCTCTCACAGGTTGTAGTGTTGAGTGGTAGGAGGAGAGGGTTGTCTTTGTACATGAGGCAATTGCTGCATTGTCCCAAGATGCCCAGATTTATCAGGTAGACAGGAGAAAACACCGGGAGCTGACCTTTAGACTTGCCTGAATAGGTGCTTATTTATTAGGTACTAAAAACTGTTTTCCTCTAGACAAGTGAGGAAAGTTGAGTGCTGTAGTAATTTGTAACTTATTTAGTGCTTACAATGAGTTCTGAACAAGTGCTGAGATCAAAGAAACAGATGAGTGCTAAAACTAAAAAGCTGGCTAGTTGCAAGGGAAATTTTGAAGAACAGACTTTATGGCGCCAGGAATAGTTTAACCCCAGTTAAGTGGGGGGGGGGGGCTTAGGAGCACACAAACAGTCCTGGACACAGCAAATCCGTATCTGACCTGCCACAGGAAAGGGGGGAAGCAAGCTTAGAATTTTTTTTTCCCGTAAAGTGGAAATGGAGAAAGCTGGAACAGAAGTTAATTCAACGTTAAGAATCTGAGTGGGTTGGCCTTCACAAATGTTCTCTATTAGATTGAGTGAACTAATGACACTAGACTGGGAGGAGTGTCACAGATCAAATATACAGTATGGGCGGGCAACTGCAAAGCCACCAAGTATAAGAACACACAACACTAGGGAGGGTGGGTGGAAAAAATTACAGTTCCTAGCTGTAGCCACTAAATGAAAGTTTTAAACAGATCAAGGAGCAGACTCAAGAATGCTTTTAACTGTAACAGACACAAATGCACAAAAAAGCTCGGATAGAGCACTCACAAACAGAAAATACAACTCTCAGTATGAAAAAGCAGTTTACAGTTAAGTAATGTTAAAACAGTATAAAACAGTGCATAAATGCAGTGAAACAATAAAAAAAGCTTTATAACAGTGCAAAAATATAGTAGATCAACTGTATAGCACAATTATAAGCGTTTCAGAAGTGCAGTTCAGTGAAATAAGTGTAAGAAATAACTTAGCCTGCTCTTGGAATCTTAAGGAATTTCTACTTATGCAATGCAAGCCAGAGCCTGACAATACAAGAACCTTTATAAGACACAGGGTTTATATAGCAGTAAGAATGGAGGAGTTGGAATATCAGATTACTTACTCAGCCCCTGCTATTACCCAATCACTCATACTACAGAAGGTCAGGAGGCCTTGTTACTCTCAATAATAATGAAGACAATCAGCAGAAAATGGCTGCCAGAAACACAGGAAACTCAAACAAAACTACCAGCCCAGACAACAGGCCTCTATCAAGATTATGCCACCTGAGCAGAACACAGAAACCTCACTTTAAAAGCATAGAAAGAACACCCACAAAGAGAAAATACAAGTCTCAGTAAGAAAAAGCATATATAGATCATGCAAACCAAAACACATAGCAAGATAGAAGACAGGCTGGACTGTCGGCCACTAGACTGCACTACATACCACATTATCTAGCACTGTATCACTGGTGTTCATTAGTAATAAGAAGTCATTACTCTTTCAAGCATACTTCTCAACTGTGCTTGATTTTGCGTGATATTTTTGCCCTGTTCCTCATAATTTTTTTGATTTTTCTTGTAAATCCCTGAGAATTACATTCAGCCAATAATGTCTAATGTTAGAGTTTCATTCCTTTTTTTCATAACATGCAAAACCTGCTGTTCTGTTAACTTATAGGTGAACTTAAGTAGTATTTAAAATGTGTCCTGGATTTTGGACCTTTAGCCTGCACATTATTTTTGCTCAGAATTCTTTAGAAATGAAGATAAAACACATATGCTTCCAAGCAACAATGAATGATCTTTAAAATCTATAAAAGAATACTCAGTATTTAATTTCGTTTTAAATGAGGTAATGAAAAATTCAAATCAATCTGCATTCCATTATACACTTTGGGTAAGATACAATGTAATACACTAAACCTTCTAAATATACAATTAATCACACTTCATAACATAATGACTACATATTCATAAGATACCAAAGGAAAACATAAATACCACAGCAGAGAATCTGATAACTATTTCACATTTTTAAGCACTACAACACACAAATGTAACTGCTGAAAGTCGTTAAATTGTGTTGGAACTCTGACCATGACATGACATGTTCATATTAACATCTGATCACAGCACTGTTTCTTGTACATTTAACCATTGCCTGTAGATTTTTAACTGTTACTTTCAGCAGTTCCCTGTACAGCTGTAATGATATTTGCACTGTGAAAGCTAATTCCTTTGGGTTCAGTGCTCCTCTTTGACAGCCCTAACCTTCACGTTAAGCAACTACAGTGACAGCACAAACAAGATATGATATCTTCTGGCTGGCTACAAAGCTCTCTCTTGTTGAAGTTGTTATCTTGACATTTTTATCTCCATTGGTGTTCTGTAAGCAAATGTCAACAGTAAAGCGCTACAGTGCAACAGTCGTGAGGCAACACAAAAAAAAAGTAATTCAGATATATGCCAATCTGTTCATTTATACACATTGCATGTGTGCGTGTGTACATGTGCTAAAAGGGATAACATGTACACTACTTGTTTCAAGTGTGAAGTAAACAAAAGCCCTGTCTGCTTCTTTTGACCACTGTCCAATGTAACATATACTTTATGACACTCTCTGAAGAGGACTGAAACTCTAGTTCATGTTCACTAAATTCCCACTATTCTCTTATTGTTTATTTATTTTCACAATTTGAGTAGGTACCCCAAAGGGGTTATAACAGTTCTCTATTCAGGAATGTTTTGAGAATGGAAAAAGGAATATATTTCTTTTATAACATCATATATATATATATATATATATATATATATATATATATACATATTTATATATATCAAACATATCTGTCAACATCAAAATTCCTCAAACACATTTGCTTGCTAGCAGCCTTCTTAAATGATATGCGGCAATTCAATGTGCATAGACAGACAAACAGTAATAAATATTTCACTAAAATTTGTAACTGCTACCGTCATCATTATAAAGTAAAGCTTTCCTATCGAGTTCAATAACCCAGTATGCTTTAAACCTATCCCCTGAATAGAATCAATTTTTGTTTTAAAAATGCTCAAACTTTAAAGTTCCTAAATTAAAGTTAACATTTGTTGGAAGTCTTTTGTCAGAGACATTTCTCCATATGAAGTTCTTGTGAAACTCGAATGAGAAAAAAGTCTGATTCCAGTCTTCTACGAAAAATGATGCTAACAAAATATCTGTCAAATTCTTTTGTCAACAAGTCTTCAGAGTTTCTTGTTAGGATGATTCTCTCAAACTTTTTGTTAGATGAATGAATCACTTTCTCCATCAAAGTATTTTTTATTCTCTGCTGAGCATGAAACAAAGGGTGCTAATCAATGGCCATCTTGGATCCTTCAAGGTAAAACATTCCAAATGTATTGAAAACATAAGTTGGAAGCATTAAACTAATCTCTTAACAGTAGCTGGTGAATTTAAACTCTGTACTGTTCACTTTTGAGTGAAATTTAGGCACTGAGATTATTTTAGGAGGAGGTAAAGTTATATTTCTCAAATCATAAAACAGTGAACTCTGAGTCTTCAGAACATATTATATATAATAAAGAAGAGCTATACCCATAGTACGCATGCATCAATTTACATTTTGCATTTCCGTCTTATATCACAGAATGCACAAGCGAGAATGAGTACACAAACCCATCAGTAAAAAACAGACTGGAAGGCAAGCTATATATCAACTTGTACTGGACAGTTAGGGACAATGTCTAAAGTTGAATCAAACGGATTTCCTTCCTGTGGTGTGGCTCTAACCTCAGTGTAGGCTGGAGTGAAAGGACTGAGCGGGAGTACAGCTCCAAAGTTTAAGACACTGGAGAGGCAGTATTACATCATGCAAGTTTTACTAAAATTACTAAGCACCAATGAACGCAGTTGCTGGGTTGGTACCCACATCTGAGACTGAGGACTTATTGTTATAATTACTACATTTTTTGGTTGCTGATTGTACAACCCCATTCAGCACATGTGCCTCTCTTCATGGATGACCAAGGAGAACTGTCTGGATAAGTGACTTGCTTAAAGTCACACAGTATATTATTTAATGGGAATGGAGAGAAATTTGAGTGATATAAAAAAACAATATTGCTTGATTCATTGAAACTCTATCATCTTTCAGGGGGAAACAGGAGCCCTAAATACAGCTAGACTTCTAAAGGTAAAGCATGGTACACAAACTACAATGCACATTAGTTTTTTATGAGTACTTCAGTATAATGCAGATGAAAAAAAAATAGCAGCAGAAATCTCAGAATGAAGGAGGAAGAGCAACAAATATGATGTGATCCAGTGGACAGGAGCCACCTAAAACCCTCTTGTCCAAAAAACTACTCAGTCTTCAGACATCCCTTCCACTGGACCACAGCTTTAAAACAGTACAAAAAACAAGTACTGAAAGAAAAAAGAAGTTATGTACTCACCATGACGTTCTATGTCTATTGTCCATCTCGCCCTTCATTCTTACATGTGGGTTCGGACCCGCCGATTACAAAAGCGCGAAGTCTCTAAGTTGGCTCATGGCAAGGTAGGTATCACATAATGCAGTGCTATCAATCCTCAGATCTTGTTTGCTGCTAACTATAATAGAAAATAATTATACTGTACCCTCAGGTAAAGGAGGAACAATAGTGAAAGGTCTCCAACATAAGGAAAAGCAAAATTTCCTACCAAGGTCCTCCAGGACTGTATGGATGGGGGTAGGTGGGTGGGTTTGTAAGAATGAAGGGAGAGCTGGACAACAAACATAGAATGTTATGGCGAGTGCATAACTTCTTCGTGTTATGTTGTCCTATCTTGCATTCATTCTTACATGTGGGACAGCGTCCCTAGCACCTTTATCTCAGGTGGCTCACTGGAATACACTCTTGAGCACCGTGGAACCAAAGGAAGCTCTGTCCCTGGAGGCCAAATCAACTTTGTAATGAGTAATAAAAGTATATGGGCTTGCCCAAGTTGCGGCTGCACAAATACTGTCCATGGAAATTCTAGCTTGAAAGGCAGTGGATGTTGCTACTGACCTGGTTAAGTGACCTCTAACTTTGAAAGGAAGTTCCTTGTTATTGGAAGAGATATATAAAAGTTATGCAATTAGAAAGCCAATTAGATAATGTGATTTTAGAGACTGGCATACCCTTTCTTGCCTCCGAAAAGGATATGAATAACTGATCTGACTTCCTGAATTCTTTAGTTCTGTGGAGGTAGAACCTCAGTTGCCTATGCACATCAAGTAGGTGAAGTCTGTATTCTGCCTTGTTGTTATAGTTAGGGAAAAATACTGTAAGTTCAACAGATTGGTTAATGTTCGATAGGGAGCAAATCTTAGGGACAAAGGATGGGTTAGTTCGAAATGAAACTCTGTCTTTATGGAAGATCAAATAAGGAGGCTTGACTGAAAGTGCTTGTAGCTCTGAAACTCTTCTAGCTGAGGTTGTGGCTACCAGAAGAATCGTTATCCAAGAGAGGAAATTTAGATTGCAAGTGGATGAAGGTTCAAAGTGTGGTGAGGTTAAGTGTGATAGGACAAAGTTTAAGTCCCAAGGAGGGGCAGGTTCTTTAAATGGAGGTCTCAGTAAAGAGGTGCCTTTCAAAAAGGCTTTACACAGTCTATGTGCCATCAAGTTAGATGTATGCTGTCCTAAATGGAAATTGGAGATAGCTGCTAGCTGAACTTTAATTGTGGCAGCGGCTGAGCCTTGTTGGAAGAGTTCCGAAAGGAAATCCAAAATTGAAGAAATTGGGGCAGTGAAGGGAGCTATGTTTCTAGTCTGCACCCAGAAAGAAAATCTTTTCCATTTATTACCATATAGTTTTCTGGTAGAAAGCTTATGAGAGGATACCAAGATATGTTTTACTGCTGGAGTGAAATCCTGAAGCCTGAGAAAGGTTGGAAGTGGAGCATCCAAGCTGTCAAGTTGAGGGTGTGGTGAGAGGGATGGAACATTCCTGACATGTGTGTCAGCATGTTTGGAACTGGGTCCAGAATCCATGGATCCTCCAGTAGATGAGGCCTGAGAAAGGGGAACCAAATCTGATGAGGCCAGTATTGAGCAATGAGAATCATCTTGATTCCCAAGGATTTTGCTTTCTGAATGACTTTTGATATGAGGGGAAATGGAGGAAAGGCATAAAGAAGCCCTGAGGGCCAATTGTGAACAAGTGCTTCTCTCGATGTCTCCCCCGGAGGGGGTGATTAGGGCAAAGTAGCTCCTGCATTTAGCGTTCATAGGGGTGGCAAAAAGATTGCAGCAAGGCTGGCCCCATTTGTGGAAGATCTCTTCCGCTATGTCCTGATTCAGAGACTACTCTTGAGGCATCAAAATTGCCCTGCTGAGCTTGTCAGCTATCACATTGGACTTTCCCAGAATGTGCATTGTGACTAGAAAGTGTTGGGAAGATACTGGTCACTGCCAAACCCTCAGAGCCTCTCGACGAAGTGGGTATGATCTGGTTCCTCTCTGTTTGTTTAAGTACCATACCACTGAAATATTGTCTGACTGGATTGGAATCGTCCCTAGAGGAAGAGAGGTGTGGAGTGCCTGCAACACCAGAAGTGCTGCTCTCATCTCTAGAAAACTGATGTGCAAATGGGCCTCGTCTTCTTGCCATATGCCTTGGACTGTCTTTCCCAGGTAATGCCCCCCACCCTATCTGGGAAGCATCCGTGGTCACATTAGCAAACAGGTTGATGTGGAATGAATGGCCTCCCGATGGTTAACGTGTTGGACTGAATCCACCAACGAAGATCCTTCTTGCAAGTTTCTGTTATTATGATTGGGTGAGACAGAGGAAGTTCCTGAAGCGACCACTGGGAGAAGAGTAACCACTATAGGATTCTCATATGCATCCTGGCTAATGGAACGAGGGTTATGGTTGAGGCCATTGTTCCCAGTAGTTTGAGCACTATCTTTGCCTTGACCTTGTGTTTGGGAAGAAGAAGGAATATCTGTTGTTTGAGATTCACAATCCTGTCAATGGGAAGGCGTGCCATCATTGAAACGGGGTCTATTTCTGTGCCTATAAAAGTAACATGCTGACAGAACAACAAGACAGATTTTTGCAAGTTTATTGTAATGCCTAGCTGAGCACAAATTTATAGTGTTGTGTCTCTGGCCTGCAGAAGTAGATGCTTGGTGGTGGCAGTTAGAAGCCAGTCGTCCAGTTATGGAAACACTCTGAATCCAAGACGTCTCAAGTGAGCCGTTACTACTGCCATGCATTTGGTGAACACTCTGGGGCTGTAGTGAGACCAAAGGGCAGAGCACAAAACTGATAGTGACTGGCTCCCACCCAGAATCGTAAGTGACTCCTTGATGCTCTGTCAATTTTTATGTGGTAGTACGCATCTTGGAGGTCTGTCGAGCGCATCCAATTGTCTTTCCCTAAAAGGGGGAGTATAGACTGCAGTGTCACCATTCGGAACTTGGACTTCTTTACTGATTTGTTTAGTTTGTTGAGATCCAATATGGGCCTCCAGTCCCCTGTTCTTTTTGGTACTAATCTCGAGTAAGTTCTGAATCCTATCTGGTCTGCGGGGACGGTTTGGATGACTCTTTTGTTTAGCAACTTTTGGATCTCTACGGTGGCTTGATCCCTGTGATTGGGTGGAACATCCAGGATTTTCCTAGTTTGAGGAGGAGGGTAGGAAAAGGGTATGGAGTATCCTCTGTATATTATGTTTTGTACCCACTTGTCTTTTGTGATATTGTGCCAGGCTTCTGGGTACAAAGATAAACATCCCCAACTGGCTCCAGAATAGCACAGTTGGGCTTCCTTTCAGGAGCACTGATGTGGAGATCTGCAAAAGGAATCACAGTCACCCTGGTTCTGCAGACCCCCTTTGCCTCTAGGATGGCAACTATCATTATTTTCTCCCCCTCTGTCCCTGAAGAAGGAATCACCACGTGCTTCTGGGAAAAATCTCTGGGATTTCTTGAACCACATTTCCCCGCCTTTCTGCCCTTTAGGATAGGGTCTTGAAAGGATGGAAAAACATACTCCAACGGCAGAGAGAGTTTTCCTTTCCTGTTCGCATCTGGTGAGCGTATCCTTAACTTTTGGTCCAAACAGTGAGGAACCATCAAAAGGGGCATTTGTGAAGGTAGACTTACAGGGTTCCATGAAGTTATACAAGCGCATCCAGGAGTGTCTCCTCAGGGAAACTCCTGAACCCGCTGCCCTACTCGTTCCATCTGCTGCGTATGATCTCAGTCTAATAGAGGAGTTCACAATGGAGTTTAAGGTGTGGTAACCTTTTCTGGTACCCTCGCAATTGAAGTACCTTGTATAGAATCTCCTAGTTCCTTCAGGAGATCTCTCTGAAGCCTTGTAAAATGGGTAAGATAATTCAGCGATCTAAGGGTAAAAAGCCACTGAAGAAAAAACACACTTCTCATATCTGTCCATCGTTCAAGACTCCTTGTTCGGCAGATGGACAGATGAGGATGTCTCTGCAAGCTCCTTCTTGGTAGCTGCTGCCACCACCACAGCATCTACTGGCACACCTTTTGTCAAGAAATCCTTTTCCTTGGGGGCTGACAGAAACTAGTGTGGCCTCTTAGGGACTGGCTCTATGGTGTCAGGGGATTCCCACGCCCTTCGACTGACCAAGTCCATGAGCTCGTCAAAGGGTGGAGACACCCAAGAGGCTGAAGGTTGAGATCCGAAAGCCTTCAGGTACACCGACTCCTCATCAAAAGGGATGATGGTAGGCCAACAGCCTCTCTGTTTTAGGATTTCAAGGATATCTACAAAGGAGATATCAGAAGATGACCGTGGGGACCCTTCTGACTCCTTGAGGTCAGTGTCAGAGGTGATAGACTCATCAGTGGAGTCTACATGCTTCCTCTTGCATGTTTTCTTCTGAGGAGGCTCTTCAGAAGGGTATTCTAGGGAGGTCTCAGAAGAATGGGGGCCACCCAGAGGGTGTTCCTAAGGCTGCAGATCTCTGCTGTCTTGTGGATAGGGTGGCGCCAAGACAGAGACCGGTGCTTTTGGGGGAAGAACATCAGCATCCTTGCACAGAGCTGTAGATTTGTCCAGCACACTCCTCATCAGCTCAAAGGTCAACTCCCCTGGCTCTGAGGACACCACCAGTTCTGAAAAAGCAGAGGTAGCCCCCGGTTCCAGGGAGATCGAAGCTGAGCTCAGGCGAGCCGATGCACCGAGAGGTAGACTCGGAACCGAAGAGGCTCAGGGCTGAGAATCCCCCTCGGGGCTGACTGGTGAACTTCAGCTCCTAGACACTACGGTAGCACCAAGAGTGTCGGAGCAGATATCGGTTCTGGAAAGGCCACTTGGGGTGCCGGAGCAGAAGGTTCTACTGCAAGCAGTACTGGATATTTTGGCTCTGATAGACCGGAATGGCTAGGAGGAGGAACAGTAGTGGTTGACAAAGACTTGGACGGCTCCGAGGTCAGTTGGGCAGGAGCCGAGAGCAAATTTTCCAGCCTCGGTGCCTTCAAGAGTCTGCGCACCACCCTCTCCACATCTTCATCCGATAGGCTCCTACAGGACCTGGAAGAAAGGGTTGGAGAGCGAGATGTCTGAAAAATAGGTGATCTCAGTGTAGGGAAGACCAGTGGGATATCTGTTGACCAGTTCCAAGTGACAGAATCCTTTTTTGGCTACGAAGTACTTGGGGCCGATATAGGCATATCAATAGTAATAACCTCAATCGGTTCCGAAGGCAGTGGAGCCAATGAGGAGAGAGCCTTGGTGGTTTTTGAAATTTTTTCAGGAGGTCCAGATTTCTCAGAGGACAATGGAGATGGCCTTTTCACAAACTTTTCTTTCCTGCCAGAAGGAGACATTGTAGATTGTGAGGAGGAAGAACTACCTAAATCATCCTCAAAGGATGGTTTCAGGAGACCTTACAAAATCAACTTGCTTTTCCTTTCTTGAAGGACTCTCGAGCTAAAGGAATGACAAAAAGTACAAGTCTCTTGTAACTGAATGGCCCCCAAACATAAACACATACACTATGCCCGCCCGTTATGGACATTTTCTGAGTGCATTTTTGGCATTTTTTTTAAAACCTGAATGATTATCGTCCTTTTCTTTCGATTCTTTAGACATAATTGCAGAAAAAACAACTCTAAGGGACAAAGAAGAGATTAGTTAAGTCCTCTAACTAAAACGGAGCTTAACTATTGAAGGGAAAAGAAACAGGCACACAACAGGAAAGCCAAAGAGAAGTCTATGTCCTCTAACTTAAATGGGCCTAGCCCTGCCCAAAGGAAGGGAACACAGCACACAAAAAAGGCAAGGTCAGTCTAACAGGGGACTAGGTCATCTAACTTAAATGGGCCTAGCCCTGCAAGAACAGAAAGGGAACACCAAACTGAAGGAAAAAAGAAGTTATACTCACCATAACGTTCCATCTGAGTAGTTATACTTCATTTTCCTGCAACCTGTGGGTATTTGGATCCGTATCTGATCCGAGCCGGCAACTTTTTTTCTAGTATCTGTTCCAAGCTCCGAGCTCCTCCCACTACCCATAATGCACTAACATCTCCTACCTTCCCTCAGATCGAGTTTGCTGCAACTAATTACATAAGCAACTCAGACCAATGAACCAAAGCCTGTAAAAACAGGACAAGGCCCGGGGGACGGAGGGAGGGAAGGTTGCAGAAAAATGAAGTATAACTACTCAGATGGAACGTTATGGTGAGTACATAACTTCTTTATCTGAAGTAGTTAACTTCATTTTATCTGCAACCTGTGGGACAGAGTCCCCAGCTACTCCAATCCTGGGAGGCCCTTATGGAAGGAAATTCCTGAGCACCACAGAGCCAAAGGATGCTCTACCCCTAGAAATCAGATCTAATTTGTAATGGGAAATGAAGGTATGTGAATTGGCCCAGGTCGCTGCTGCACAAATGTCGTCCAAAGGAACCCTAGACCAAAAAGCAGCAGAAGTCACCATGGACCTGGTAGAGTGAGCTTTAACAATACCAGGAGGAGATAAACCTTTTGCTTTGTAGGCATGCGAAATGCAAGAGTGATCCATCTGGCCAAAGAAACTTTAGAAATAGCTTTTCCCAGAAAAGCTTTGAAAAAGGAAACAAACAACTGGTCAGTCTTGTGGAATGATTTTATTCTATGAAGATAGAAGCGAAGTTGTCTATGAACATCTAACAAATGAAGTTTGTATTCACCTTTATTTTGGAAGTTAGGAAAGAAAACAGGCAGATTAATGGACTGGTTTATGTTTGCTTCAGATGCCACTTTGGGTAAGAAGGAAGGATTAGTACGGAGAGAGACCCTATGCTTATGGAAGACCAAATAAGGAGGCATGGCAGATAGAGCGTTAAGCTCAGAAACCCTCCAAGCTGATGCAATGGCGACTAGGAAAACTGTCTTCCAGGATAAAAATTTCAAATCCACCAAAGCTGCAGGTTCGACTGGAGGAGCCACCAATGCCTGTAAGGCAAAGGTAAGGTCCCAAGGAGGCACTTAATTCTTGACAGCAGGACGCAACAGAAAAGTGCCTTTAAGAAAAGCCTTACACAGTCTAGAGTAGGCTAAGGCAATGTTGTCTTTACCAACATGAAAATTAGAAATGGTTGCCAATTGTGCTTTCACTGTGGAGGAGCTAGCTCCTTGCTGAAAAATGCCAGACAAGAAATCCAACACCACTGGAACAGGTGCTGTAAAGGGATCTAGTTTTCTCTGTGTGGCACAAATGGAAAAACGCTTCCATTTACTGCTATAAAGTTTCTTAGTGGAATCTTTAAGAGAAGCCACCAGAATGGATTTTACCAGGAATGAAAGACCGGGAGTCCTGGCAATCAATGGAACTGGAGCAACCAAGCTGTCAGCTTGAGGCTGCCCAGGTCGGGCAGACAGGCACCCGAAGGATGGGAGATTAGATCTGGACAGGGATCCAGAACCCACAGAGGAGTTAAGAGATGAGACCAAAGGAATGGGAACCAAACCTGACAAGACCAGAACGGGACAATGAGGATAACTTTGGACCGCAGTCGGCGAGCTTTCTGAAGAAACTTCAAAATGAGTGGCAATGGTGGATAAGCATACAGAAGCCCGGGGGGACAACCATGGACTAGAGTGTCTCTGGTGAGTTCCCCTGGTGAGGGAATCAGAGTGAAGAACTCGCTGCACTTCACATTGGAAGGAGATGCAAAGAGGTCGCAGCAAGGCTGACACCATGCAAGAAAGATCTCCTCCGTTACTAACTGTTTCAGAGACCACTCGTATGGCATCACTGGCTCAATCTGTCCACTAAAATGTTGGAGCACCCCAGGATGTGCGTTGCTATCAGAAACTGACCAGTGGAGATCGCCCATTCCCACATTCTCATGGCCTCGTGACATAGGGGGTAGGATCTTGTTCCCCCCTGCTTGTTGATATACCAGACAACCGACATGTTGTCTGACTGAAATGCAATCAATCCGAGAGGAAGGACAGTGTGAAAGGCTTCCAACGCTAAAAGCACTGCCCTCATCTCTAGAACATTTATGTGCAGCTTGATCTCTGACTGGGACCATGTGCCTTGAACTGTCCTTACCAAACAGTGCCCCCCCCCCACCTGAGTTGGGAGGTGTCCGTGGTCACTGTGGCTTGGACTGGAGATGACGCGAATGGGCGTCCTCCTAATATCTCCGGTGAATTTAATCACCAAAGAAGAGACATCCTGCAGACGTGACTGATCCTGATCGGAAATTCCATGGGCAGGTCTAGCCAAGACCATTGAACAGCCAGAGTCCTTTGAAGAACCCGCATATGAAGGCGCGCACAAGGGAGAATTGATATGGAGGCAGCTATGGAGCCCAGTGCCCGGAGAACCTTGCTCACCTTTGGAGACTTGAAGTTCGCTATCTGAGCTATGTGGCACCTGAGGGTTAAGATCCTGTCTGGAGTTAAGAATACCTTCATCTGCAAGGTGTCTAGCCATGCCCCAATGAAGTCTAGAACTTGTACTGGTTGCAACTGGGATTTCTGAACATTGACTGTAATTCCCAATAGATCTGCCAACCGAATGAAGTAATCTCGGGCCAGACAAAGGTGATGCTTGTTGGGTGCAGCGAAGAGTCAATCATCCAAGTAAGGAAATATCTGAATACCCTGAAGCCTCAGGTGAGCAGCTACAACTGCCATTACTTTGGTGAACACCCTGGGGGCTGTGGTGAGACCGAAGGGTAGGGCTCTGAACTGAAAATGACTGGCTCCCAGCCAGAAGCACAGAAACCTCCTGGAGCTTCTGTGGATCTTGATGTGGTAGTAAGCATCCTGAAGGTCTAACAAGCACATCCAGTCGCACTCTCGGAGATAAGGTAGAATGGACTGTAGGGTGACCATCCAGAATTTCTGTTTGGCTACAGACAGGTTCACCGTTGACAGGTCTAGAATAGGCCTGAGGTCCCCCATCTTTTTTGGCACTAAAAAGAACCTTGAGTAGATGCCTGATCCGGAATGATTGGGGGGAACCTGTTTGATGGCTCATTTGAGAAGCAGCTTTGAAACTTCTAGAACTGCAGCCTCCCTGTGAAGGGGTGGAACATCCAGGAGGTGTTTTGGAATATTTGAAGGGGCAACAAATGGGATAGTGTAACCTCTGGATATAATCTGTAACACCCAGCGATCTGTCGTAATGGACTCTCATGCCACTGGGTGTAAGGACAATCTTCCCCCGACTGCCTCCAGAGTAGGACAGCCAGGCAGTCCCTCAGGGCTGTTGACTAGGTCTATCAGAAAAAGGTTCCCTAGACTCAACATTCATGGGACCCCCTCTACCTCTGGGTCGGTGTTGATCTTGTCCCCCTCTGCCAATGGGGAAATAGTTGTCCTGAGAATCCCGGGAAAACTGAGATTTACGGAACCACATCTTCTTTTGCCCTCTTTGATTCATAGAAAAGGACTGCTGAGGGTTAGAGAAGCAGATCCCGACGGCAGACAAAGTCTTCCCGTCCTTTCCACTCTGGACAAGTGTGTCACGTACTGTCTTCCCAAAAAGGGAAGAACCATCGTAGGGAGCGTTAATAAATCACGCCTTGAAAGGGTCTGCGAACTGACACAACCTGAGACAGGCATGACATCTCATGCCTATGCCTGTCCCAGCCACCCTAGCTGCTCCTTCTGTGGCATGGGAAAGGAGCTGCATAGATGTGTTTGAGACAGACTTCAGAGTAGACATTTTTGCAGAGAACAATTGTTTGTCCTGCGGCGATAAAGACTCTGGGGGCGACTCAGCGAATTCCGATGCAAGGTCTCACTGAAGCCAGATCACATGTGCCAAATGGTTCAGCGCATGGATTGAAAAGGTTGCTGAGGAATAAACGCGCTTCCCAAACCTATCCACCGACCTGGACTCTTTGTCTGGAGGGTGGACTGAGGAACTCTCCTGTGCTAGTTCCTTCTTGTTGGCTGCTGCGACCAACATAGCATCAACTGGGGCTCCTTTTGACCAAGGTTGTCTGTCGGAAGGGGGAGATAAAATTTTGTCGGGGCATTTGGGAATGGGCTCTATGGTGTCAGGCTCCTTCCATGCCCGCATGGTGATAAGGTCTACCAAGGGGTCCGCTGGCGAGGACACCCATGAAGTAGATGGGCCCGTGTCAAAGGCCTCCAGGAACACTGACTCATCCCCAGAAGGTTTTGGGGCTGACCAACCTCCCCTCTAGTGGAGGATCTCCATGATTTCTCCGAAGGAGATGTCTTCGGGAGGTGACCTGGGGGAACCTTCTCCTTCATCTAAGTCAGTGTCTGTAGTGAGGGACTCGGGGGAGTCCAAGTGCCTCCTTTTGCACTTGCGCTTACTGTGACCCTCTTCAGTGGGACTCTCAGAAGAGGACTCATGAGCCACAGGGGGTTCCTCAGGGAAAATAACCTGGGGATCCTCTGAAATGGGCTGTCCCTGAGACAGGATGAAGGGAGTCGTTGCCAAATCCAGGCGTGTCTAGGTGGAATCCGAGGGGATGGGCTGGGGGCTCAATCCCTGGGAGAGAACTCTCTCCACCACTTCGAAGACCGAAGGAGACCATGATGCACACTACTGGAGTGGCAAACGAGATCTGAGGAAGGTAGGAGATGGTTGTGCATTATGGGTAGGGGGAGGAGCTCAGAGCTTGGAGCAGGTGCTAGAAAAAAAGTTGCCAGCTCGGATCCGATATGGATCTGAATACTCACAGGTTGCAGATAAAATGAAGTTAACTACTTCAGATAAGGCCATATTAACAGAGGACTAGGTCCTCTAACTTAAATGGTACTAGCCCTTGAAAAACGCTTCACTAAGATACCTAAGCCTAGAGAAAAACAACACAGAAGGCAGGAAGTTAAATAGCAACACAACGGACTAAATAACAGCGGTCCTGTAATTCAAACACACGCTATCAAAATTGGTAACAAGCCAACAAGGACTCAACAGCAAATGCTAAATATAGATAATCTAACTACCACTATGGGATACCAACAACAGGCCTGCGGAAAAAACGTTGGCCAAACAGTTGACAAATCAGCGACAACAACTACTGTCTAAATAACAATAAGCCTACCTATATTCTAAATAACAGTATTCTAACTATATACTAACTAACTACTAAGAAAAAACAGTCTACAAATATGAAAAAATACAGAAAAAGGTTAAGACTTGGCCACGGCCAAAAAGAGCACTTCTGAACTCGTAAAGCGGAAAACGAGATCTGAGGATTGATATAACTGCATTATGGGATACCTACCTTGCCACGAGCCAGCTTAGAGACTTTGCGCTTTTGTAATCGGCCAAGTCGGAGCAACCCACATGTAAGAATGAAGGCGAGATAGGACAGCATAACATATGGACTGATAAAGCAGGTTTTGCAAAATTCACAGCTATAGGCAGTCCATCTGAGATAGACAATGTGGACATAATTGCACAGATAAGAAATGTATAGTGCTTCTTGAGGGTGGGGAATAAATGGTTATACAAGATGTAAGGTAAATGTAAATATAAAAAATATTTTTACCTTTAAAGGCTGAGAACTGAGCTACATGAGTTGTTCATGGCACTTGCAAAATGTAATATGAAGACAATCAGCCTTCACATGCAGAGGTATACTGATGGTGTTTTTTCAGATGTTAACTTTCCTGGATTTGATGAGCAAACAGGTGCTAGAAGGATAGCCAGTGAAGTAGGGTCTGAGTGATGAATGGTCAGATCTCTCTTTTGGAGGGGAAACTAGAGTTGGGTCTACACAGTAACTGCCAACCCCAACAGTTAATGTCAAAAGGCAGCATGCAAGCAATTGAAGAACGGTATATCAAAATCCATTATTGGGCAGTACAAAAAAACATGTATGTGTGCTTCCCATATCTGGTACTGGGGTACAGTACATAAGAAATTAAGTTAAAAGTAAAAGTCTGACCCTGCACTGCAATGGTCTTGGATCACCCCATTTAGCCTTCACTCCTAAAAGGAGGAAAGCAGAATGTGAGGAAGGGGCAAAAGGGAACAAAGGTGTTAGAAGGTGGAAAATGGGGCCAAAATTCACTAAATGATACGGCAAAGAAAAACTTGCCAAATGAATAACAGTCACCATGTAAAGACAACAGAGAATAGGGAAGTCTGGAATTATGCCCATATAGGAAGCCCCACATTACAGCCATCTTTACAAGCATACAAAAAGTATGAGGGGACTCATGGGTAAAGTTGGTATGGGTAAACAAAACTGGTTTCTATTGCAAAAAGAGCAACTACAATTTAAGGACATGCCCTGGAGAGATTCTAAATCAATTTTGGAAGTGAATAGTTCATAATCCAGCAATCATGTGCACTGTCAACTAGCAGAGTTTGAGATGCTTAATTTATTGAAATGTGTGTAATTTAAAAATAAAAGTCTTAGAGGTCAAATGCAGAAAGTGACACTCCTGCACACTTTAACACCAAAATCTTAATTACATTCTAAAGTGAAAAAAAGGTAGGTTTGACAGAACATGGAAATTGCCCAACCTAATTCTAATACAAGAGGCAATAAGCTTCTAAGTAATAACTGAACCCCAGTCAGTGCACTAAATATGGTCCCTCTTGCCAAAATTCCATTATGGGTTTACAAGCAAATATATGTGTTTATTTTCTTGCTACTTTGAAAACAAACTAGCCTACACAAATTGCCATCTTATGTAAAAGAGGTCCGTGCCTCATTTTGTCATGCACACAATTAGAAGAGGACAAGAGCAAGAGTTAGCCTTACCACAACTAAATGCTGATTTGCAAGTATACCTTACAAAATCTGAACTATATGTCATCATGTTATTTAGAAAGAACAGCTTGTCAAGAAAAACATGCTAACATTTGAAATTAAAGCATATGTATATATATATATATATATATATATATATATATATATATGGGTCTACTTCATATGATCGACAGACCATTTGATCGAAATTCATTTGGTCGACAGCTCATTTGGTCAACAACCAGTATTCAAGGCACTTAACAGGGATTTGCCCCCCTCCCCAATGTTGTGCAACCCTGGAGTTATTATATATAGTTGGGGGATGGGGGGCACAGCCCCCCACAATGGGGGATGTGGGGGTGAAGGCCCCCATCTATTTTTATTTAAAAGCATGAAAATACAAGAAAAACTACACATTTTAAATGAAAAAAGGTGGGGGGATGTGCCCCCCACACCCCCCTAACTATATATATATATATATATATATATATATATATATATATATATATCTCAACTCCAGGGTCGCACAACATTGGGGAGGGGGCAAATCCCTGTTAAGTGCCTTGAATACTGGTTGTCGACCAAATGAGCTGTCGACCAAATGAATGTCGATCAAATGGTATGTCGATCTTCTGAAGTAGACCCATATATATATATATATATACATACATATATATATATATATATATGGGATCTGGACACATGCTCGGCTAGCATATGTCCGCATCACAAAACATCGAACACACATACACGAAAGTGCTTAACATCGATAAACACTTCCGTGTATGTGTGCCTGTTTCGTAGATTGGACTACAGTGCGAGTAAGGGAAAATTCTCTTTTCCCCACTGTAGTGTGATCTCGGAGTGAAAATAATAAAGTGGGGGGGTGTGGAGGGCACAGCCACCCATGTGGGGGGTGCAGGGGCTCCCCCTACAGAAACGTAGATTTTTTTTTTGAATTACACATACACGGAAGTGCTTTTTGATGTTAAGCGCTTTCGTTATGTGTGTTCGATGTTTTGTGATTCGGACATATGCTAGTCGAGCATGTGTCCTAGACACATATATATAAATATATATATATAATGTGTATGTATATACATAGATTTATATATACATACATATATACATGCATACACACACACACACACACACATATATATATATATATATATATATATATATATATATATATATTGCACATTGAGAGATTTATAGGTAAGTACTAGGCAATCAGGCTTCAGGCCATTACAAGCCTAGCCAATAACTCATTTTCAAAAGTTATATGTAAAAAAAAATACAGCAAAACAAAGCAAAAATAAATTTGATATTATAAGGACAAACAAAATAAAGTAATTCAGAATTTCCTATAATATGCAGATATCAAATGGTTTGTTTGTTCAATTCTTCCTCTCGTATAGTTTATCTATTTTATTGGTGGTTATATACAAAATGTGTTTAATTTCCTATAATTTAGCAGCACAAAGTTTCAGCACATTGTTGACAGAAATGTTGTCATTCAATCCATGTGCTGAGGCAGCATTAAGCCTCAGCTGTCATAAAAGCTCCTTATATTCAATCAAAGTCTCCCAGGATCCTCACCTGGGATTCTGCAAAACTGAATAATGATGATAAAAAATTATCATGATTAGGCACATTTTGAATATGTTTAAATGCAGCATAAATTTCTCAACATTTCTTAATACCATAATAATGTTCATAGATACGAACCTCTTAGATTTACCCACATAGGGCCGCGGTGGTGCAACGGTTAGTGTTGCGCCACACAGTAGGAGGTTCTCCCGTTTGATTCTTGGCTGGAGCGCTTTCTGTGTGGAGTCTGCATGTCCTCACCGTGGTCAAGTGATGCCTAAAGACATGCAGGTAGGTGTGTACATGAATGGGTTTGCCTTCTTTGAAGGTTGGGCGTCGGGCTGGCAACTCGGCACCGTAAAAATCCACTGCCAATCATTAGCGGACTGGAGTTCTGCTGTGGCGACCCTTAACCGGGAAAAAGCCGAAAGACTTTTAGATTTACCCACATAGAAGGACTGACATTTAGAACAACTGTTGATATAAACAACACCCCTGGTGCTACAATTACAGTCATGTGGTAGTGATAATATCTGTCCACCAACTACTCCCCTTAACCATATACTAGCACTGACTACAATAGCCACATCTTCTCATTCCCACCAGCTGATCACTAGGCTTATTGAGGGTGCAGCCCATGACTCAGAAAGAAGAACACATACAATACCTCCTTCAACCTCTTGTATAATTATTTGAACATAAATTTAAGAGGGAGATTTACAATCTAAACAAGAATAGAAAGGGTGTTCTAGGTAACCAAACAAGCCTACTCAAGACCATTTTTTTTTGCTGTGTTTTTGTGTTTTGAGCTTATTCAAAAGTTCTCTCCAGCCTTGCGGAGGGCAGTACAACGTAGACTAGGGAAGCATTTGAGGCTTTTTATCCAGTTATCTGCATTTATCTTGAAGATGGCAAAGGTACTACTCTGCTTGACATGTAGTGGATGTTTGTTCCAAACAAGGGGATACGTTGGGATATAAATCTACAAAACCAATGTGTCTTGTATATCTCTTGAGTGCCTTTAACTGGGTATTTGAGAAACCCTGCCTTGAAAATGATACAAATAGCCATGAACAAGACTACAGCTTTAAGAAACTAGATACCTTTTTGTATTACAAGTACAGGATTCATACATGGCTAATGAAAGAGCAGTAATTCTACCAAAGCAGAGAAGCTGGCCTCTCAAAGAAGGGAAATGACTGCTCAGAGCACTGCTTCTGAGTTTTATG
Source organism: Protopterus annectens (assembly GCF_019279795.1). Lineage (NCBI taxonomy): Eukaryota > Metazoa > Chordata > Ceratodontiformes > Protopteridae > Protopterus > Protopterus annectens. Next base: position 1,830,995,775 of record NC_056731.1, read on the forward strand.
CAGCAATAAGGAAGAATCACTGTGGATTAATCTGAAAAGACCTGAACACCTTCCTGTTAAGGGATCAAGAGGCAGCAATCTCCCCAAAAGTGCATCTGTATGCTACTGACTTGTAGTTATGCTTCTTACTAATACAGAAACAAATTATTGGACTGTTTTGGAAGTAGCTGTTGTCCTGCTTGTGGAGCTCTGGAACTTGAAAAAAGGCACTCGTTTTTTTCCTTTTCCACAGAAAGTTATTCTGGTACACTAAGCTATATAAGAATGAGTCTGTATCATTTCCTTTATTTTTATCATGAAATAAAAACTGCTTCTTTTGGATAATGCTTGGACTTTTGGTGCATTAGCATACCCCACTGGAGGATACAGGTGGCCATTTTGGTGAACCTTTTTATTCCAAAAGTCCGGACCTTTACCTTTTTCGGCCAAGACAAAGCATATATATCCAAGCTAAGGAGAAATTATTTGATATTGCAAATTGACAAGTCCTGTGTGTGTGTAATATGTGTCATCCTACTTTTGAGTGGAGTGCACCTATACTGTGCCTGCCTAAACACCAAGAAGGCTACAGTTGAAAAAAAAACATATCAGCTGAAGGCATGGTGTCTACTGCCAGATCTTTATCAACGCCAAAGACAATTTTATCATTAAAAACAACTAAGTAGGGAAGAAGACTTTGAGGTATATCTTGCCAGTGATAGATTTAACAGGATGTTACTTCTATCTTTATGAAAGTAGTGTTTCAAAGTAACCATGAGGACGCTGAAAATTATGTTGTATTGCAGACAGATAATTATGTAATGAAAATAGAAGTTATGTTCTTACCATAACGTTCCATGTTAGTTGTCTTCTTCTCGCCTTCTTCTTGCTGGATGGGTTCGGAGCCGACCTCGGCTCCGACTCGGCCACTCTAAAAGCTCGAGAGTTGGTTCCACCGGCTCGAGGCTCCCCTTATATCCCACAATGCTAGGCGAGAGTTACCTCAGATCTCGTTTGTAAGCTAACCCCAACTTATAAAAGTAAAAGAATAACTCTAAACAGAGTCCACCTCTAACAACAGGAAGAAAGAAGGGTGACCTACATCCTGAACCGGGAAATATGCACAATAGCATATGCCTAAGAAAGAGGTGGTAGAAAGAGAGGTCACAATCACAACTCCTCTAGGTCTGTCCAGGCCCGGGGGAAGGAGGGTGGGGCGCAAGAAGAAGGCGAGAAGAAGACAACTAACATGGAACGTTATGGTAAGAACATAACTTCTATATGTTAAGTTGTCTATCTCGCCTTCATTCTTGCTGGATGGGACCGCCCTAGCACCTTGTCCCGGGTGGCCTAACGGAACAGACTCCTGAGAACAGTGGAACCAAAATTAGCTCTATGCCTAGAAGCTAAATCCAACTTATAATGAGAAATAAAAGTGTGAGGAGTAGCCCAAGTAGCCGCTGCACAAATGGTGTCAATAGGCAGTCTGTCTTGGAAGGCTAAAGAAGTAGCCAAAGCTCTGGTGGAATGGGCTTTAGGTTTATTAGGCAGTTTTTGGTGTCTAATTTCATATACAAGGGAAATCAAAGATGTTAGCCATCTGGATAATGATACCTTTGAAACTGAAAGTCCCTTTCTGCTTTCCGCATAGGAGACAAACAGCTGATCAGATTTTCTGAATTGTTTTGTTCTATCCAAGTAGTACCTCAATTGACGATGAACATCCAGGCAGTGTAATTTTTGTTCAGACCTATTGGAATATTCTGGAAAAAAGACAGGGAGGTCAATGCTTTGGTTTAGATTTGACGTCGAGACCACCTTAGGCAAAAAGGACGGGTTAGTTCATAATGATACTCTGTCCTTATGAAACAATAGATAAGGAGGTCGACAGCTGAGTGCTTGAAGCTCTGAAACTCTTCTAGCTGAAGTAATAGCTACCAGAAAAAGAGTCTTCCATGATAGCAATTTTAAAGAACAGGAGACTGCAGGTTCGAAAGGGGGAAGAATCAAAGAAGCAAGTACTAAATTTAGGTCCCAAGGAGAAGGAGGATTTCTTATAGGAGGTCTGAGAAGAAAAACTCCTTTCAAAAAGGCTTTGCAAAGCTTGTGGGACATTAAGGTAGATTCAGAAATACCCACATGAAAGTTAGAAATAGCTGCCAATTGAACTTTAAGAGTAGAGGGAGATGAACCTGCATGAAAGAGTTCAGCTAGAAAATCAAGGACTAATTGGATGGAAGCAGTGAAAGGATCTATGTCCTTTTCTTGAGCCCAATATGTGAAGCGTTTCCACTTACTCAAATAAATCTTCCGAGTGGAAGATTTATGGGAAGCTATCAAAATATCTCGAACAGAGTGAGATAATTGAGGAAGCCTGGCTAAGGTTGGAACTGGAGGAACCAAGCAGTGAGGTTCAGAGACGCGAGGGAGCGATGCAACTGACCCGACTGATGGCTCAAAAGATCTGGAACTAGGTCCAGATTTCACGGTCGCTCAAAAGAAATTGATGTAGAAAGGGGAACCATACCTGTCGAGGCCAGTAAGGAGCAATGAGGATCAATGAGGCCTTCTGAGCGATAGCTTTCTGTATCACTTGAGAGATTAGTGGGAAGGAGGAAATGCATACAGAAGTCCCGGGGCCAAACTTGGACTAGAGCGTCCCTGCTGGGTTGGCCTGGTAAAGGGAATAGAGTGAAATATTCTCTGCACTTGCTGTTTTGGGGAGTAGCAAAAAGATCGCAGCAAGGCTGACCCCACTTGAGGAAAATTTCTCTCACCACAGAGTCTTTCAGAGACCACTCGTGAGGCATGAGGATTGCTCTGCTCAACTTGTCCGCAATTTGATTGAACTTCCCGGGATGTGCGTTGCTATCAGAAACCGCTGAGAAGAAATCGCCCATTGCCACAGTCTGAGTGCTTCTCGACACAGGGGGTATGACCTGGTTCCGCCTTGTTTGTTGATGTACCACACTACAGACATATTGTCTGTCTGGATTGCAATCGTTCCCAAGGGAAGAGAGTCTTGAAGGGCTTGCAACGCTAAAAGCACTGCTCTCATCTCCAGAACATTTATGTGCAAGTGGCATTCGTTTGGTTGCCATGTGCCCTGGACCGTCCTGCCCTGATAATGCCCTCCCCACCCGATCAGGGAGGCATCCGTTGTCAGAGTAGCAACCGGAGGGTGGAACAAAGGGTCTTCCCAACAAAAGCTGAGGGGAAGACATCCACCACATGAGATGATTTTTGCACACTTGCGTGATCATAATGGTGTGAGACATTGGAAGTTCCTTGTATGACCATTGAGTAAAGAGCATCCATTGAAGGATCCGCATATGGAATCTGGCTAATGGAAGCAGGGTATGGCCGCCATAATTCCCAACACTTTCAGAACTAATCTGGCTTTGATTCTGTTGTTGTTGAAAAGGAGTGAGACCAGTTTGTGAATGTCTGTTATTCTCTGATGTGTTAGTCTCGCAGACATGTCTACTGTGTCTAGATTTGCGCCTATGAAAGTAATAGTACGACAAGGCGACAAAACAGACTTTTCGCAATTTATTGAAATGCCTAACTTTTGACAAATGCGAAAAGTGTAATCCCTGGCCATCAGAAGGAGATGCTTGGTGGGAGCTGTGAGGAGCCAGTCGTCCAAATATGGAAACACCTGGAATCCTTGTCGTCTCAGGTGAGAAGCTACCACTGCCATGCATTTGGTAAACACCCGGGGGGCAGTGGTGAGACCAAAGGGCAGGGCCCTGAACTGAAAATGACTGGTTCCCAGCCTGAAGCGGAGGAATCTTCTGGAGCGTCTTTTCATTTTTATGTGATAGTACGCATCCTGAAGGTCTATAGAGCACATCCAGTTTCCTTTGCCCAAAAGGGGAAGGATGGATTGCAGCGTGACCATCCGAAATCTTGTTTTCTTGACTGATCTGTTCAAGATACTGAGATCCAAAATTGGTCTCCAGTCCCCTGTTTTCTTTGGAACTAAAAAGAACCTTGAGTAGATTCCGGATCCTTGCTGGTCTGCTGGAACTGGCTGAATTGCTCTTTTTGTAAGCAGTTTTGAAATTTCCAAAGCTGCAAGATCCCTTTGAGCGGGTGGAACATCTGGAAGGGATTTTTTTGATGGATTTGGAATGCGAAGAAAGGGGATAGAATAGCCTTCGGAAATGATGGACTGTACCCATTTGTCTTGTGTCAGGGATAGCCAGGCTTCTGGGTACAGTGACAATCTTCCCCCGACTGCCTCCGAAGATGGGCAGTCGGGCAACACCTCAGGGATGCTGAAAGGGCTTGTCAGGGAAGGCTTCCCGATTGTCCTGGTTCTGCGGACCCCCCCCTGCCCCTAGGGCGACGTCTACCATTGTTATTCCCGCCTCTGCCTCTGGCGGGGAAACGACTCTGTGCGTCAGGCGAAGTCCCTTGAGATTGTTTACGGAACCACATCTTTCCACCTTTCTGGCCTTTGGGGTAAGGCCTAGAAGGAGTAGAAAAACGGACTCCGACGGCAGAAAGGGTCTTGCCATCAGTTTCGCACCTAGTCAAGGTTTCTTTCACTTGAGGACCAAAGAGAGATGATCCATCAAACGGGGAGTTAGTGAAAGACGTCTTGAAGGGGTCCGCAAAATTACATAGCCGCATCCAGGCATGCCTACGTAAGGCCACACCTGTCCCTGCGGCTCTACTCGCTCCATCAGCCGCGTAAGAGAGAAGGCGCATGGAGGAGTTGGTTATGGAGTTAAGGGTAGCCAGCTGCGTATTCATCTTATCTTGAAAACCCGCAGCTGTAGGGTCCTTTAACATTTCACTCGCTTCCTTGATCAAGTCCCTTTGAAGACAAGTAAAGTGGCATAGGTAGTTCAGCGAACACATGGTAAATGTCGCTGACGAGAACATCCGCTTCCCGTACCTGTCCATGGACCTAGATTCCTTGTTAGGTGGATGGACAGGTACTGAAGGATCAGCTAGCTCCTTCTTAGTGGCAGCAGCTACCACCATAGCATCCACAGAAACTCCTTTTGTTAAGAACTGTTTGTCTGCTGGTGCCGTTATGAACTTGGAGGGCCTCCTGGGAGTGGGGTCCACTGAATCAGGAGCCGTCCATGCCTTCTTAGCAACCACCTGCATGAGGGGGTCAAAGGGGGGAGACACCCAGGAGGTGGAAGGGCGAGAGCCAAACGCCTCAAGGTACACAGATTCATCCTCCGAAGGGTTGAGGGCTGGCCAATTTCCGCTCTGTTTCAGGATCTCTAGTATGTCTGCAAATGAGACATCTTCAGAAGGGGAACGGGGGGGAACCCTCAGAATCATCCAAATCTGTGTCAGACGTGATGGACTCAGGTGAGTCAATGTGTTTCCTCTTACACTTCCTCTTCCGAGGGGGCTCTTCTGCCAAATCAGGAGAGGCCTCGGAAGAGGATGAAATCCCCACAGGTGGTTCCTGGGGAGCTGGCTCTCTGCGGTCCGGGATGAGGGAGTGAGTCGACTTGACCTGAGGCACCGTAGAGGAAGGGGCGGACGGAGCCGACTGTGGAGTAGAGCCAGGCTCTAACACACTCCGCATGACCTCGAATGCACCCCTGTCAGGCAAAGCCAGAGGTCCCCGCTCCAAGAAGCTAAGAACCTCCCTCGGCACCGACAGTGATGGCTCCGAGGCCGATGTCGGAGCCGAACTCACCAGCGCCGAAGCACCGAGAGGGAGAGGGGTCGGACAAGGGTCCGATGCCACTCACCCCCTCGGAGCCGACGAGGGAAGTCCGGCGCCGAGATTCTTCCAAGGAAGAAATCGGAGCCGAAGACGGAGCTGAAGACAAATGTATCGGCTCCGACGCTATCACAGTCTCGGTTCCGACGCGACCCGGCTCCGAGCTCAAGAGAGTCGAAGGAGGAATATATTGATGGACCGGGGCAGGCATCGACTGATGAGTCGGGCTCTGAAGCATCTGGGCCAGTGCCTCGGACTTAAGAAGTCGACTCACTACCCTCTGAAGGTCATGATCCGACAGCCTCGATGACCTAGAGGAGTGAGATCTTTGGCTCCGTTCAGACAGCAGGGGAGATCCTGGAGCCGAATGAACGGAGCCAAGAGATGGTGACCTGGACCTCTTCTAGTTGTCGGCTCCGAAGGTCTGGTCGGAGCCGACACGGAACTAATACCTCGGCTCCAGCCGTAGCCGAGGGAACCACAGAAACTGTGGACTGAGACTCATCGGCTCCAGCCGGAGCCGATGTAGGCAGAGGTTTAGAAACCTTAGGTCTCGGCTCAGTTGTCGGAGCCAAGACCTAGATGCCTTAGAGGGCTTCCTGTAGAAACAGAAAGGGAATCCTCTGGCTTGAGTAAGCCCCTTAAAATCAATTTATTTTTTCTTTCCTGCAGGACCCTGGGGCTGAAGCCATGGCACACAGCACAGGAGTCCTGCAGGTGCAAAGGTCCCAGACAGTAGACACAAGAAGTGTGAGCGCCTGTCAGAGACATTTTCTGACAGCACGCATCACACTTCTTGAATCTGGAGACCTTTGCTTCTTTAGACATAACTACAGGTGTAATCACACACACAGTCACAAACACACTAATTACACCCTGTCTAATTAAAATATATAATAAACCACTAACTAGGTTTTAAGAGAAAATAACACACACTCTCCACTAGGGAAGGAAAAGAGGCCTGAAGGCCCAAGGGAAGAACTTAAAGTTCTTGAGGGAAAAAACAGGAATTTTAAAGAAAGGGGATAAGAATTTTTCTAAACTAAGGAAATACGTAAAATATTAAAATTAAAGGGGTTTTAATAGACTAAGTACACTAGAAAGTCACTTACCAAGAACCGGTAGAAAACCAACACCTCGATAGCTGTAGCGGCAAACGAGATCTGAGGTAACTCTCGCCTAGCATTGTGGGATATAAGGGGAGCCTCGAGCCGGTGGAACCAACTCTCGAGCTTTTAGAGTCGGAGCCGAGGTCGGCTCCGAACCCATCCAGCAAGAATGAAGGCGAGATAGACAACTTAACATCTATGTTTAAAGCAAAACAATCTAGGCCTTTGGAGAAAGATGTGTAAACCAGTAAAAACAGAAAGTATCAGTTGTAGACATATTCTATTGTAAATGTGGGAATGGAGAACACATAACTATATTCTGTACTATTAATGGTAACAGAAATGCTGTAATACCTGTAAAAATTATAATCAGTGAAAAGCATGCTACTAATGATGTTATGCTTATAGAATGCGATGAACTGGCTGCAAGAATAGTAGAATTAGTCCTTTGCTATTGTGCCGCAACAAAGTTAATTAAGTACAATGTCTTAACTAATGGCAAGGAGCTATAAGACCCAGACAGTATGGTCACCCTTATAAAAGCACAGTATATGTGGAAAAAGACCATTACTAAAAAAAAAGGAAATAGTCTGTATTCATAGAGATAGAAACAGATTGTCTCATTACCCAATTTTCTAACATACATACAAAATATTTCACCCTGCAGCTATAGTTCACAATTTAACACATACTATGATAACAGAGAAGCTCCCCCCTTCAAAGATCTGAGCAAGTCACAGAAAGAAGGTATTGCTTTTGACAGACTACCTTATCAGTGGCTGGTGGAGAACTAGCAAGTGAAGAAGCAAACAGATGCACCTTTACTCAACTTGGGGGGGGGGGGGGGGGAGAGAAGTGACCACCAGATACACTCATAAGAATATACGAGTCCAGCAAAGATCAAGCAAGTGTTAGAAAACAGCAAAGGCACTAAAATTTAACTAAGGTTACAAAGAAAAGAGCTTTCACATTTTTATGGCAAAGCACACTTCAGGAACAGTAACAACAGAAGGAAGGTTGTCATACAGTCAAATGTTGCAGCTTAAAAGTGTTGCACAACAGGGAGCATAAGTAACTAGTTGAAGTAAAGAGGAGTCAATCACTGAAAATATATACTCCAAAGAAATGAATTTACGAAAAATGAAAAATGCACAATCCGAGCAAAATTTTAAGCTTTCTATTAAGCGAAAACAAAAAGCAACAGAAATGGAAAATTACAAGCAGCAGGTGAGTGTTGAGAAGGAGAAAATTAATAAGAAAGAAGTTACTAGTGTAGCAAAAAGAAAGAAAACAGTATGTGGTCAGAGTTCAAAAATAATCTTTGCAAAACAGAACATTCAAATAAAAGAAGACTTCAGGCAAAAGGTTTATGTTAATAAGCACAAAGGTGAAACTGAAGAAAAATTTTGTTCTGAGATACTCTTTGCAGAGGGAGAGCAACATACAGCAGAAAAATAGTGACAAGATGGTACTCAATCACCCTGAGAAAGAGGGAAAGAGGAACATAAAGAAAGAAAGAAAGACAAGGAAACAAGGACAGAATAGAAAATAGTGAAGGACAAGATAACCTTGAACTGAACCATAATGCTATTCTTGTTGAGTCAAAATACAGTAACACTAAATGGAAGAACGAGGGTTCCAGCATTGGGGTTATAAATGAAAAGAACACATTACCCCTAAACAGAAGACAGGATTCTATGTATTGGGTTTATAATAGGAAAGAACAGGAAAAATAATTAAGGTAGAGATAGCAACTGATACTAAAGAGTACTGGTATAAGCTGCCTTTCACATAAGAGGAGATACAGAGTGAGACAATAGACCCTACTGCCTGCAGCAGTTAGTTCTACTTTGCAACAGACTGACCATGAGGAAACTCCAAAGTTGGGTGACCTCCAAGTAAGTGGATAAACTTTAAAAAAGCACAAAAGGATGATGACTTTTTATGATGAGTAAGGGAAATATAGCTACAGCTATAAGAAAAGAAACTGAACAAAATATTCTTACTCATACTTGAAATTGCAAAATTACTTACAGAATAAGCAAAGAGACAGGAAGCAGGACAACAACTAATAGTGTTCAAAATTTTCAGAAATGTAGTAATGAGGTTAGCACATAGTCACACACTATGAGGATACCTAGGAAAAGAAAAGGCCAAAGCACAGATAATAGCAAGGTTTTACCAGCTAGGAATAATGAAAAAAAGTTGAGAATGTCTGAGCTGGATGTCATGGATATCAGAAAATAGCCCCTCACCCAAGCTTCAAAAATACTTCTATTTCAATGCCCATTATACAGAAGCCATTGGAATGTACTGCTATGGAAACTGGTGCGCCACTGGTAAAATTCAGTAATAGGTTTCAGTATATTTTGGGTCATTCCAGACTATGAAATTAAATACTCTGAGACTATGGCTAATGCCAGATCTATATCTAGGGAGTTAGTGTTGTTATTTTCCAGGGTAGGGATACCTAAGGAAATACTCACCAGCCAGCCAGGGGACCCCAGTTATGCCCAGAACAATGCATCAACTGTGTCAGTGCTTTAGAGTCACACAATTAAAAACCTCAATGTACCATCCAAAACAGATAGGTTAGTAGAGTGTTTTAACCAAACATCACAATCCACGTTGAGAAAAAATATTCAGGAAGATGGTAAAAATTTTGACTGGTTAATATCATACCTCCTGCTGGTCATTAGCATTGACAGGGTTCATAAATAGGCATCCTAGTGGACTAGTAGATATTGCCAGAGAAACTTTGAAAAAAGACAAAAGACATTTAAAAGTGTCAAAAAACACTAAACCAATATATAAGATAAACTGAAAATGATAATGTCTGTCATATGGAAACACGTGGAAAGAACCCATTTATATAACAAAGAGGTGTAAAATAGAAATGTAAGAACCAGGTAATACAAAGCTGAAGACCAGGTATTAGTTTTGGTACCATCCACAGAAAAAAAAAGTAGTTATGTCTTACCATAATGTTCCATCTGTGTTGTAGATCTTTGTTCATTCATTGCAGATAGGACCTCAGTTCTGTCCTTGGAACCGATACGGCGGTTTCCCAGCTCGCGCAAGCCAAAAACTCTCAGCTAAGAACCTACCCACAATGCCCCTTCTCCTAGTTACTCCAGATCGAGTTTGCCCCCCCCCCCCCAGATAAAAGATGTAGTAATAGAAAAAATAGGAGGCTCTGTCTGAGCAAATACTCTACCCAGGAGTTCCTAAAGTCCACCAGGAGTCCAGGCAGGGGGAAGGAGGGTGGGAAGTAATGAATGAGCAAAGATCTACAACACAGATGGAACGTTATGGTAAGACATAACTTCTTTATCTGATGTTGTAAATCTTTGTTTATCCATTACAGATAGGACCAAGTCCCCAGCTACTTGAGTCCTGGGTGGCCCTAAGAAAGGATATTCCTGAGCACCACAGAACCAAAAGATGCTCATCCCCTGGAGGCCAAATCCAATTTGTAATGAGATATAAAGGTATGAGGTCTTGGCCAAGTGGCTGCTGTGCATATATCATCCATAGAGGCTCTGGAATGAAAAGCTACAGAAGTAGCCATAGATCTGGTAGAATGAGCCTTTATTTTGGAAGGTAAGGATAGCTTATTCTGTTGGTAGATAAAGGTAATGATGTTTCTAAGCCAAGAGGATAAAGTCACTTTGGAAACAGGTTTACCCAATCTGGGTCCTGCAAAGGCCATAAACAATTGGTGTGTTTTCCTGAAAGATTTAGTCCTGTCCAAATAACAATGAAGCTGCCGGTGCACATCAAGGGTGTGCAAAGGGTACTCCTCTCTATTAGAATGCCCTGAGAAGAAAACCGGCAGGTCAATAGATTGGTTAATGGAAAAACCAGAAATGACCTTGCACAAGAAAGAAGGGTCAGTACGAAGGGACACCCTATCTATGTGGAAGATCAAGTAAGGACTCTTGACACTCAAGGCCTGCAGCTCAGATACTCTTCTCGCAGAGGTGAGTGCTACTAGACGTATGGTTTTCCATGACAAAAATTTCAAATTACATGAATCAAAGGGCTCAAAAGGAGAACCTGTGAGAGACTGAAGCACCAGCGTCAAGTCCCATGGTTCTAAGGGAGGCTTGACAGGAGATTTAACATGTAATACTCACTTCAAAAAGGTCTTGCATAGGCGGTGTGACATAATTGAAGAATTATCAAGACCATTATGAAAATTGGCGATAGCTGCTAAATGTACAGTGATTGTTGAAGCTGAGGCTCCTGCATGTAAAAAAGTAGTCAGGTATTGTAGGATTTTTTGAATAGGCATAGAGAAAGGGTCTAAGTTCTGGTCTTTGGCCCAAGTAGAGAACCTAGCCCATTTACTAGAATAAACCTTTCTAGTGGAAGGTTTGTGTGAGGCCAGAAGAATTTCACGAACAGGAGATGAGATATCAGGCAGCCTGGCAATCATTGGAAGTGGAGGAACCAAGCTGTGAACTTGATACTGTGCAGGTTCGGATGAATCAGTCCCTGAGGATGAGATAACAGGTCCTGGGAATGATCCAGGATCCACGGGCTGTGAATCAGATGAGGCCATAGAAACGGGAACCAGACTTGACGTGGCCAGTAGGGAGCAGTGAGAATCACTTTGCTTTTCAACCTCTGAGCATTCTGGAGAAATTCTGGAATGAGAGAAAATGGGGGAAAGGCATACAGAAGACCCGGGGGCCAATCATGGCAAAATAGCTTCTGCATTTGTAGTTTAGAGGGGAAGCAAACAGGTCACAGCAAGGCTTGCCCCAATGTTGGAAGATCTGATATGCTATAACAGGATTGAGGGACCACTCGTGAGGCATCAGGATGTTCCTGCTCAAATTGTCCGCAATAAGGTTGGAACTCCCAGGAATGTGCATTGCTATAAGAAAGTGATTGGAAACTATCACCCAGTGCCAAATCCTCATGGTTTCCTGACACAGGGGGTAAGATCTGGTTCCACCTTGCATGTTGATATACCAGATGACTGACATGTTGTCTGACTGAATTGCAATGGTCACTGGGGGTAGGGATGCATGGAACGCTTGCAGCACTAAGAGAACTGCCCCCAGTTCTAGGACATTTATGTGAAAGTTGGCCTCGATGGGGGTCCAGGTGCTTTGGACAGTCTTTCCCTGGAAATGCCCCCCCCCCCACCCTAACAGTGAAGCGTCCGTGGTCACCGTGGCTGTGGGTTGGGGAAGACAGAATGGTCCACACCAAAGATTAATTTGTGGCTTAATCCACCATAGCATTTCTTCCTTACAATGGTTTGTAAGGCATATCATGTGGTTGAGTGGGTGGGTTAACAATGACCATTGTGTGGAAAGGAGCCACTGCAGGATTCTATGTGCAGTCTCGCCAGTGGTACTAATGTAATGGCAGCTGCCATGGAGCCAAAGAGTTGCAGTACAAGATGTGCTGGTACATATGTGTGAGGAAGAAGGTCTTGGATTTGGTGTCTTATTTTCAAAAGCCTATGAGGGGGGAGAGAAGCTTGACAGGATGTTGTGTCGAAGACCGCTCCAATAAATTCCAGTGTCTTCGTTGGGGACATCTGAAATTTGTCTTTGTTGATTGTAATCCCCAAGTGGAGAGCGAGACCTTGAGTGTAAGAGAGGCTGTGGACTAGAAGATTCCTGGTCGGAGCAGTAAGGAGCTAGTCATCTAGATAGGGAAACACCTGCAATCCTTGTAGTCGAAGATGAGCTACCACAAGTGCCATACATTTGGTGAATACTCAGGGGGGCTGTCGAGAGACCGAATGGTAGTGCCCTGAACTTGTAGTGATTGGCTCCCAGACAGTAGCGGAGAAACCTCTAGGAGCAGTGATCCATCTTTATGTAGTAGTATGCATCATGGAGGTCTATAGAGCACATCCAATTGTCCCTCCCTAGGAAGGGAAGAATGGACTGTACTGTTACCATCCAGAATTTTTGAGGTTTGATAAATTTGTTCAGTAGGCTGAGATCCAGGATTGGTCTCAAGGCCCCTGTCTTTTTTGGCACTAAAAAGAACCTTGAGTAAAACCCAGATCCTGTCTGGTCTGGTGGGACTGGTTGGATGGCTCTTTTTCTTAGCAGCTTTTCTATTTCTAAGGCTGCTAATTCCCTCTGATTTGGTGGTACATCGGGGATTCATTTTACGGGTCTGGGATATTATTCTCTGCACCCAAACATTGGTAGTAATAACATGCCAGGCTGGTAGATGCAGAGAAAAATGACCCCCGACTGCTTCCAGAGGAAAGCAATTGGGCCACTGCTCAGGAGTGCTGGTAGGGCCTGCCGGAGAAAGAATCTCTGGCTCCCTGGTTATGTGGACCCCCTCTACCCCAAAAGGGGCATCTTCCATATGAGTTGCCCCCTCTGCCCCGGGGGGACTGTTCACCACGAGTGTCACGAAAAGATCCTTGGGATTTCTTGAACCACATCTTTCCTCCCTTTTGTTTCCTGAAGTAGGACCTCTGGGGGTTGGAAAAGCATATGACCACAGCAGACAAGGTCTTTCTGTCTTTCTCACTACATGCAAGTGTGTCTCATACCTTGGGTCCAATTCTCACTACATGCAAGTGTGTCTCATACCTTGGGTCCAAAAAGTGCAGATTCATCAACAGGTGCATTGACGAAGGAAGATTTAAAGGGGTCTGTGAAGTCACACAACCGCATCCAAGCATTACGTCTCATGACAACACCAGATGCGGCAGCTCGAGCTGCCCCCTCAGTGGTGTGAGATATCAAATGCATCAAGGAGTTTGAGATAGATTCAAGGGTAGCTAGCTGTGAGGTGACAGTGTCATGCACTTCATTAGGCAGTACCCCCAACAAAGAGGAAGACATTTTGGAAATGAAGTCTCTTTGGAGGTGAGTAAAGTGTGCCAGATAGTTCAGTGACCAAATGGCCAAGGTCACTGAAGCATAAGTCCGCTTCCCTAGTCTGCCCAAGGTCTGGGACTCCCTGTTTGGAAGATAGACAGTGGAACTATTTTCTGCCAGTTCCCACTTGGTGGCTGCCACCATGACCATAGAATCAACTGTCAACTGCTTGGACCAGTGGGGCTGGTCTTCAGATGTAGATAAAATTTTGTCTGGCCTCCGGGGGACAGGTTCTACATTGTCCAGGAGCTTCTGGGTATGCTGCACAATTAATTTAACAAGGTTATCTGCTGGTGGAGTCACCCAGGAAGTAGATGGCTGGGCATGGAAGGCCTGCAGGAGCACTGTTTCCTCAGAAGAAGGGTTATAGGACTTCCATTCCCCTTGCTGTTTGAGGATTTTGAGAATGTCTCCAAATGAAACATCATCTGGGGGAGAACGTTGGGACCCTTCCCCCTCATCACAATCAGTGTCTTCTGTGATAGATTCCTCCGGGGAATCAAGGTGCTACTTCTTGCACCATTTCCTCCGGGGTGGCTCTCCTGTGGGATCTTTTGAGGAGGACTCCGATGAAGGGGTTCCCTTCAAAGGGGGTTTTTGTGACTCCCGTGCCCGGGGACCTGACATAGCAGGTTGGGAGAGATGCATGCTAGGGGAGATTTCTGATATTGATGTCATTGGTGCTGACTGTGAGCCTTCGGAATGAAGGACCCTTTCCATCACCTGTACAGCAAGCCCACTCGAGGAAGGATGGGAGCCCAGAACCGGGAGGGGCAACCTCAGAACCGGGGTCACACCCCACCCCGAAGAGCCCTCCTCCAGTAAGAGTTGTAGCCTGGTATTACAGGGGTGCTCTCTGGAACCTTGAACCAGGTCTCAGTTACTGCACAGATATCGATGTTCTCCATTTTTAGGAGTGCCTCGAGAGAGTGCATTTTGAGGTTTAGACTTCTAGCATTGAGTAGCATTACCTTCTGATTTTGCATGCTTGTATCTGTTACGGTGGTGGTTTTGTCCTTTGAACTTTGCCTAAGAAAGGCACTATAGGGGTGGCAAGAGCCTTAGCCAGTAACCTGAATCCCAAGGGCGACAGGTGCAGACCATCTCTGGCAAAGCATCGTGGTCTGTTGATCATGCCGTCCCAGGCAGACAGATACTGGATCCCCTTTGAATGACACCAGAAGCTTACCCAATTGTTGAAGTCAATCATTTTGTCCTTATATTGTGGTATCATTCTGGGCGTAGGCAGGATGCTACTCAGGGCTAGGTTCATACCTGCCTGGGCCACATGATTTGAGAGCTCTTCCATGTCTCTTTTCATGTAGTCCAGGGAGGTACGTCTCAAGTCATTCACTCCAACATGGACAATGACAGTGTCATATTTGTACTTGTTGTGGAGTGACCTGAGTACATGCATTATGTGGCAGATCCTGGCACCCGACAGGCAGCGGACTGTAATTTTCTCCTTGTTCAACCTGGTGAGTAGGACATCAGTGTGCCAGACTATAGAGTTACCTATGACTAAAGTGTTAGGTACTTTGTCTTGTCTTAGGGGCTGTTGCTGGGTGGCACACTGGTGTTGTGAGCTATGTGACACTTTGGTTGTGATTGGTGTTTGTTTACATTTCAGCTTCAGAGGTCCTTGTTGCTTGGGCAGGTTACAGTTAAGGGCCTCCGCATATGTGGATTTAGTGTTGCTATATGTGGGTGTTGGTGGTGTGGGTTTAGAAGGGCTATGTGCTGCTTGAGGTGTAGTGTGGGTGTTAACTTTTTCCTTTTGACTGTCTAGCACAATCTTGGGTGGAGAGAGCTTTGCTTCCAGTTTGGCTATGTAAGTGCATCTCTCACAGGTTGCAGTGTTGGGTGGTAGGAGGAGAGGGTTGTCTGTGTACATGAGGCAATTGCTGCATTGCCCCAGTATGCCCAGATTCACCAGGTGGACAGGAGAAATCACCGGAAGCTGACCCTTGGACATGCCTGGTTTGGTGCTTTTTTGTAAAGTACAGGAGCTGTTTTCCCTTACCTTAGCAAGGTACTTTGCAATTATAGGCTGTTTAGTGCATACGATTAATTTCTCCTTATTAACAAGGAGAGTTGAGTGCTTGTATCAGTTTAAGGCTTCCTAGTGCTTTCCAGCAGGTATTAGAGCAAGTGCTAGTCACAGGGATGCTTAAAGGTAAGATGAAAAAAATGCACACTGCAGTGTGCACTAGAAAAGTTAGATGTGAAAGTAGGTAACTTAAGTTTTACCTGTTTAAAAAGTTAAGGTTTAGTGGAGAGTTACTATTTTTAAAACAGCAAGATGGATTGAAAGGGGTGGTCACTTTTGTATTCTGGTACTATGGAATACAGTATGATGGCCAAAAAATGTAAATAGTTGAAGGGGAGTAATTTCAAAAATGATAATTTTGTGATTACTCACACAAGCCAGTCAAAGCAGGTCATCAGGGGTACAAAAACAGGCAGCCGACACCATTACATCAGTTTCTTTTGCCCCAAATGTCAGGAGCACCCAAATAGGGAGCTAGTATATGGTGGGGAAAACACCACCAGTAAAAAGTAAATACCAGTACCAGCAGGAATAGCCATAGAGAGGAGAGATAAAGAGATAGAGAAAACCAGGGGGCTGGAGGGAGGGAAACTAGGACTGCAACAGTGAATACACTCAAACATCTACATTTATGGGGGTTCCTATTAGATGACTGAAGACGCATTCTTTCGAATGCGTCTTGGTCGAACTTGAAAAGACAAAAAGGCAAAATGACGAAGCGGCATATAAGCGAATTCTTCACTTGGCCACATCCGTTACTTTGCCATTTATGTCACTGTAGTGTGATCTCGGAATTGGTATATTTAAAGGGGGGGGGGGGCACAGCCCCCGACTTTATGTTATGATTTTAAGTTTTTTAAGGTTTTTTTTTTTTTTGGAAATGCAATTTTTTTCCAAGGGAGAGATTGTAAGCTTTCGCTTACATGGGGTCGATAAATCATCGTTTGCTTTTCTAAGCGTTCGATTATTTAATATAGGCCCCATTTATGGTGAGTGTACACAACTGTACTATGTTCTTCATGTTTCACTGTTGCAGTCATCACACTTGGGTTGATTCCCAAAGCTGAGGAAGGGTGAAGGCAGTCAAGAAGAGTTAGGGCTGGCTAGTAGGCCTTGTAAGACTGCTGCAGCAAATCCTGCCCTGGATTTTGAAAAGATAGGCAGGTGGTAATGCTTGGTGAAGGTGTGTACAGAACTCCAAGTAGCAGCTTCCAGTATGTCCCTTGTAGGGACTCCCCTGAGAAATGCTGTAGAGGTAGATGTAGCTCTAGTGGAATGTGTTCTGACCCCCTCAGGGGTTGGTTTCCCATGGTGCTTGTAGCAGGAATGGATGCAGTGTGCTATCCATTTGGAAACTGTTTGTTTTGAAATGGCCTTGCCCTCTGCCCCTGTTACAAAGCTGACTAGCAGCTGGTCAGATTTTCTGAAAGGCTTAGTCCTATCAAGGTAGAATCTGAACTGTCCATGCACGTCCAAAGAGTGCAGGATCCTTTTCCCTTTATTTTGAGGATTAGGGAAGAAGGTTGGCAAATGGATGGATTGGTTGAGAGCCACATTGGACACCACTTTAGGCATAAAGGAAGGGTTAGTTCTGAGAGAAACCCTATTAGCATGGACAATAATGAAGGGTTCACAGCCATCAGTGCTTGTAACTCAGACACTCTTCTAGCTGAAATGATGGCTAGAAACAAGGCTGTTTTCCAAGAGAGGAATTTTAACTCTGCTGAAGCAGCACGTTCAAAAGGGGGAAGCGTGAGCTTTTCCAGTACAAAGTTAAGGTCCCAAGCAGGTGTGGGTGCTCTCCTTTGTGGCCTTAAGTTGTTTGCCCCTCTCAGGAACTGTTTGATGAGAGGGTGAGAGAATAGAGGTGGCTCAGTATTGTAATGAGCCGAAATGGCAGAGGCATGGATCTTAATGGAGGAGAAGGATAGGCCTCTGTGGAGTAGTTTTGCTAGGTAATCCTGAATTAGAGGTAAGGAGGGCAGTGTTGTGTCCTTTCCATTAAACTGAATCCAAGAACAATACCTTTTCCACTTTTCAGCATAGGATTTCCTAGTACTGGGCCTTCTGGCTTCAAGGACGATGTCCAGCACCTGCTTGCTTAGGGTTGCTGGTGGAGTATTTAAGGAATAAGCCAGGCTGCAAGATTTAGGGTTTGCAACTGTGGATGCAAAATCTGCCCCTCCTGCTGAGAAAGCAGGGTTGGGGTCTGGTGTAGGTGCCAGGGTGGCACCATTGACAGGCTGAGTAGGAGTGGGTACTAGTGCTGGCGTGGCCAATCCAGGGCAATCAGAATTGTCCTTGGCCTGTCTTGTTTTTCCTTGAGTAATACTCTTTAGATGAGGGGAAGAGAGGGAAAGGCATAGATTGAGAGGTTTCCCCATTGAAAGGATAGGGCATCCATCTTCCAGGCCCTGCTGTGAGGGTTCCTGGTGCAGAATTTGCTTAACTGGTGGTTGTCGAGGGAGGCAAAGAGATCCACCTCTGGGGTCCCCCATTTCTGGAGCAGAAAGTTGAAGGTGCTGGGCTCCAATTTCTACTTGTGTGGGTCTAGGATATTTCTGCTTAAGTCGTCTGCCAGTGAATTGTGTTTGCCTGGCAGGAATTGAGCTTGTAGATGCACTTGGTTGTCCAAGGCCGTGTTCCAAAGGGCCATGGCTAACCTGCAGAGTGGGTAAGAATGGGTTCCCCCCTGCTTGTTGATGTACCACATAACTGTGGTGCTGTCTGTTTTTATCAGCAGTTGTCCTGGAAAGAGTAGGTATCTGAAATCTGTCAGGGCATTCTGTACAGCTAGCATCTCTTTTTGATTGATGTGCAGGAGAATTTGCCTTGAGCTCCAGTGGCCCTGAATACATTTGCCCGCCATGTGAGCCCCCCATGCATAATCTGATGCATCTGTGGTTAGGGTCTGGGTGGCATGGGGTTGAGTAAAATGCAGTCCCTTGTTGTGGTTGCATGCTTCTGCTCACCAAAGGAACTCTGTCCTTAGACAAGGTATGATAGGAATGACTGTTTCCAGGTCCGGAGAATGTTGGCACCAAAAACTTTTTAAGTACCATTGAAGTTTCCTCATATACAGTCTTGCATATGGAATTAGCAGAATACATGAGGCCATGAACCCTAGAGCTTGCAATATTTTTCTTGCAGATAGCTGGGTTCTGGTGACCATTTGTTTGAAGTAGTCGGTCAGGTAGGCCTGTTTTTCTGAAGTGAGGAATGCCATCTGGGAAGTTGAGTCCAAGCTTGCTCCCAGGAATACAATCTTTCAACTGGGTACCAGTTGTGATTTCTTTTCATTGCTGGTGTACCCCAATGAGGTTAGAAGGCTTTTTACAAATGTCAGGTGCTGAAGCAGCAACTCCTGACTGTCCGCCTGAATCAGGCAGTCGTCCAAGTATGGGTAAATTTGGATATTTTTTTGCCTGTAGTATGCAATGGCTGGAGCCAGGCATTTTGTGAATACCCTGGGTGCAGTAGATAAGCCAAAGGGAAGTGCAGAGAACTGATAATGCATAGACCCTGCCCTGAAACATAGATATTTCCTGCATGACTCCCTTATGGGGATGTGCAGATACGCTTCTTTTAAGTCTAGGGTGACTAACCAGGCATCCTTGGCTAACATAGGGAGAAGCTGTTGCAGGGTAAGCATCTTGAATTCTGGTACAACCAGGAAGGTGTTGAGAATTGAAAGATCCAGGATTGGGCGCCAAGAGCCCTCTTTCCTGGGTACTAGGAATAGTCTGGAGTAGAATCCTTGACCCCACTGTTCTACTGGAACAGGCTGAATAGCTCTGATACTGAGCAGGGAAAGTACTTTGTTTTGAGCCTCTGCCCACTGGTTTGGAGGAAGGTCTGGAAACCCGCTTGGGGTTGGCATTGAATGGAAATAAAATTTGTACCCTTGGGTTACAGTGTTGAGGACCTATCTGTCCTGGGTGATGGCCATCCAGTTTTTTGCATGAAGGGCAAGTTTTCCTCCTAGAGGCACAAGCAATTGGGCAGGGCTGGGAAGCAGAGTTGTGAAGTCATTGCAGGCTTTTCCCATAAGGAGGTAGCTTACCACTCCCTGCTTTAGGGGTGGAGGTGCTCCATTGCTTAGATCTCGGCATACCCTGAGACAGTTGTCTGGGTGGTTTGTTTCCCATAGGTCTTGTTTGGGAAGGCCGGGTGGGGGCTGAAAAGGACCAGTGTTTTGAAGGGCAATGCCTGCTGAATCTAGATGGTTGTACTTGTAGGAATTCTTTAACAGTTTGCATAGATTTAGCCTTTTCTTCCATCTTTTTAAGAACCTTTTCTGCTTTGGTGTCAAACAAACGGTCCTTACTTAAAGAAGCGTCTAGTAATTTAGATTTGACATGATCTGGCAAGGCCTGCTCTTTCAGCCAAGCATGTCTTCTCAGTACAGAGCCAGTGACTGCTACCCTGCAAGATGCTTCCAGGGCATCAAAACCACACTGCAAAGAATGCTTACTAACTTGGTTTGCAGAGTACATAAGCTCCTGCAATTCTTTATTTTCTGCACAATCTGAAAAAATACCACTTTTTGTTTAATAAGTTCCATAAGATGTTGCTGGTATTTCAACGTGTGAAACTGGCAATTCAGTGCCCTGATAGCAAGAGTTGCAGAGGTATATACCTTCTTACCCCATCTGTCCAAAGATCTGGAATCCCTGTCTGAAGGGATAGGATTTTTGACTGTAGTAGCCTTAATACCTTTAGGTCCCTGGGAAATGATCTCTGGAACAGCAGTAGGATTTTTGAAAAGAAACTTGTGGGAATCAGGTACTCTGTAGTACCTGTCTGGTTTTCTAGGGGCCGGAGGTAAAGTGTCCGGAGTAAGACTGGATTCCATGAAAACATCATCCACAACATCCAGGACAGGGGGTATAGCTAAAGGCCTGTGCTGAGGCAACTCTAAAAAATCTCTGAGTCTCTTTTTGGACTGAGGATAGTCTTGCCATTCTCAATGCCTATATTAGCATCTCCAGATTTCATTAGGCCTTTAATAGTATACAAATTGAGTACAGTTTTAACTAAGTATTCCACTACTGAAAAGGAATACTTGGTCAAGTAGGCAATGCCTTCATTAAGTATCACCATCTCGGCCAATTATTTACACTGGCTTTGGACCGTGCCAGACTACTGTGATTGGAGACAGTAAGACAGGATCATAAAACTACATAGGTGGTCACTTTCATTGCAGTCTTTTAAGTTACCAGTGAAACCCAGAAGAGTCTTGACTCCTCTATAAGTCTAGGGCTTACAGCCAATCAAGTGGGTCTGAAACTGCAGGATTCAAATTAGAAGAAGATCAGTGTAATACAGTATGGTGGTTCTCACCAGAATGCTGTCTAAGAATGAGGTAATTAATGTAAATAGTTGTAAATAGAACTGATGCTCTAAGACGGTAGAAGCCTTTATGTATTAGGCACAGAGAAGATTCCTACATGGTTCAGTTAGCAGAACCAGTTATGCAATTAAATAGAATCTAGTAGAGAAGGCTGTAGCCATGCCAAACCTTTGAATCTGGTCCCTTATTACAGAGGGAATGGATGCCTACAGTATCAGTTCTTGCTTTTATGCTTTAGTAAGAAAGAATTACTGTGGATTATTCTGAAAACACTAGGACCTCTTCATATGAAAGAATCCAGAAAAAAAAAACAGACTTTACAGGAGAGCATTTGTATGCTACAGATTTTGATTACTGTTTCCTGTCAATGAAGAAAGGACTTGTTGAACAGTTTTGGAAGTAACTGTAGCCTTGTTTGTTGGGATCTGGGAGTTAAAAAAGGTACTTTGTATGTTTTTTCTTCTGTTCAGAAAGTTATTTTGGCACAATTTGGTGGTGTAAGAAAGATTGTCTTTTATTTTACCATGAAGTAAAAGCTGCACATTTTTATAATCCATGGACTTCTAGTACATTAATGCACCACAATGTGTAAGTTTACATACACATTTGCCCTTCAAAGAAGCTTAGGATACCACTAACAATCAGCAAGAGTATTACCATACAATGTGGGTAATTAACATTCTAAAGTATTTTTGCTATGCATGTCTGCTTAGATCAGGACATATAAAATTAATTGAAAAGTAAAAGGGAAGCAGGTTTTTAGAAAGGTAATTAGAAGTAAAAGGAAAGCAGGGCTTCTGGTCTCAAGCCCTGAAGCCACAAATATTTCAACGTAACTCCATTACTTGTTAAAGAATGAAACATAAGTAATCTGTTGATGACTGCATGATAAGGCACTCCTTCTTTAATTATTAAACCAAGGAAAAAGGAGCGCTGGCATTTTGAAACTGCGGCAAAACTGAAATGGTGATTAGCTACTTTTCACAATGGTTAATTATTGCTCTGCAAGAACACACCCTCTCTGCCTGCAAAGTTTAATTTCTTTGCCTTCTTCCTTGACGTATGATGTTTTAAAAAATTAGCAGGGAAAGACTAATTTTCTTCTTCTTTTTTTCTGTGCTATTTTGAACTTTGGCCATATTTGCTAGGGACCACTCTCACTCTCCTGCCACCAATATGAACCATGGAACCTGGTGTAGTACACTTTAAAGGTAACTCTAAGCATGCAGGCCATTGCTCAGTCTGCAACACTTATAAATGGGCAGACTACAATTACCAAGCAGTCCTTATACACAACTAATTATATTTTGTTACTGGTACTGCCTGCCAGCAGTCATTGAGACTTTGTATTCAACAACATGACTTTCAGTGTGATTCCTGTATAGTTCACTTCTCAGGCAATTTCCAACAGTTGTTCATAAATGCAGGACCTGCATCAGTCCTGTATGCAAACCAAAGGTTTGGTATCTACACTTTTGAGTTAGAGTTGAAAAAGGCCAAATGTTTAATCTTGAGAAGACTGCAAATGCAGTCAACTAAAATAAAAAACACTGTTTAGTGTTACTGGAACAATTCCCCAAAACAGTAACTGTTAGCAGCATCAACACCAAATGCACGAATATGTTCCTTAAAGCCGTTTGCTGGCATTGTCTTAAGTACCTCAGCTAAGGTCCTCAACTTCTTCAGTTTTCTATTAATAACATTTTAAATCAAGATCTGTTATCAACCCAGCATTTTCTGTTTGTACATTGGGGGAAGCAAGAACTCTGATCTGCACACTCAGCAGAAAAACTACTAATTGTACAGTACAGGAAATAAAAGGGCCATTGCACCACATTACATATCACCCATACACACTACAAGACATCTGACAGAAACTGCTACTAAAGGAAGTATTCAGAAGGAAGCATACCACCATCACACAGAGAATGTAACACAAAGCAGTCTGATATCAACTAGTTAACAATTAATGTCACCATAGCACTGTCAGACCTGCAACAGGGCTGCATAATGAAATGACACTATACTTCAGAAAACAGTAATATCTACTCAGAAGTGTCTGTGCTATTGTTACACACGTGATCCAAGTGAAAGTGGCAGACAAGTGGCTTGCCCAATGTCATGTGCCATTCATATGCAACTAAGTAAACTCCCATGGCTGCAACATAGGCAGTGACTACAGCCCATACAAAGGCAACTCGGCAAAATGCCAAGTCATTTTTATTATACAAATGGAGAGGAAAAGGAAAATAGTAAAAGTATACACGGTGAACAATAAGCACAGGAAAACAGAAGGAACACATGAAGGGAAGATGGGAGGGAAGAAGGCAATATTTTTTGTGGGAAAGGTGCCCATATTTCAACTCATTTAGTTGCAGAGAACAAGTACAGGGAAGAAAGAAGGAATCAGGCAGGAAGCAGGGGAAGACAGACAAACATACAATACAAACTACTACTGGCAGGGCAGGTACAGATACATGAAAAGAGATGCTGACTGATACAAAATGGATAAATGGTGGGTTACAAACAGTGGACATGGAGAGATGCATACAGAAGGGAAACACAATGAAAGGAGATAGGTGGGCTACAGAGGGCCTGTCAGAACAGTCCAGAGGGTAACCCTATCCATGATGTCAGCCAGTGTTAAAATGGCCAGCAGGGGCAGTTGGCCTAGTACTAACCTATGAATCTACAAAACATTTATATTGAAAAAAAATGTAATTATCAATTACTTACAGAATTACAGATAAGATCATTATAAAAACATAACTGTATAGTATTGGCGTGACTTGAGACCTAAAAAAAATACGGGGGGGGGGGGGATTCAGATATGGATAGGGCTTATCCAAAATGATAATTAATGTGAGCTTTTTTTATCTATTTTCCCAGAATGTGAACATAGTTGTTAATTATGCATCTCAATACATACAAGTGCAAGGATGTGAATTTATGATGCATATCTAGCCATATTCCATGAAACAAGATATAAAAAAGTCACTGTTTAATTAGCACTTTGCACAAGAGCTACCCATTTCTAAATCCCCATGTCTAGCTGTATAAAAGTGATAGATTTATTATATGCCTTGGCACAAAAAGTATACTAAAACTACTTTTTCTTTTAAATTCAAGCTGCAGCTGCTTCCTTAGTTTCAGATTTGGAGCTCAATCTACAGATACTAATTATATTGACTTTCCCTGAGAAGTTCATGATACTATCGCAAACATTTTGGTGATAGGGTATTTATATAAAAGGAGAAAAATAAAGTCATCAGTTTTGTATCCGTTCTGTTGAAACAAAGTGGCTAAAATGGACAGCAACACTGTTATTTTGTTTCTTATTGATACACATCAATATATTCAGGAGAATATAACACCTCTAAATTTTATAACCACTGCTTTTTAGATAATGTGGCACTACATTGATACATAACCACTATGAAGATAATGGGCAGTTGTAAAAGCTTTTGCTATATAAATCACAACTCAGCATGATTTTAACAATCATATTTCAATAACTCAGTTCCTTTTAATAACTAAACATTTATGATTAATAGTTCTTGCTCACTAATATTATGGTAAAATAATCCTGACTTCTTGATTAAAAACTACGTTAGTAATTGGAGTACAAAAATATCTATTTGCTTTCGGTTAAACAACTTCTAAAAATACGCATACAAGAAGAAGTTAAAAGGTGGTGATCTCCATTATGCTCCAGCACAAGAGTAATGTTTAACAGTACTGAAAGATGCTTAACAAAACTCTGATAAACACTTTTCTTACATCAGAAAGATGCACAACAAATTTGTCTTTTTCAAGAATTTGGAGGATAGCTGTGTCACTTCATTCACGATATTCATTTTCTAGAAGAATACAAAGTCTCTGAATTTAATAGCTGCTTCATTTTTGATATTATAGCACTACTCTGATACAGAGCAACTCATTTTATGAAGGACAAAGCAAAACTTTTGAGACAAAATCAGGGACATCCATAAAAATCAAATATCACTCGGAATGAATGCTTGATGATCTCCTCAAATTACTCTGGAACTATTTACCTTTATTAAATCTGGATATTAATTAACTCTCCAATCCTGAATGGAAACAACCAAATAACAAAATCCAAATGTGTCCTCAAGTAGAGTAAAATGTCACAACTGTTTCTTCTAAAAAATCCTAAGACAAAAATCCAAAATCACTGTGTAATTTTATAAAACAAAAATATGCCAATTATCTCAATTATTTCACAAATATTAGCAAACAGATAACAAAATCTACTCCTCTTCCATATGCTATGCTTCAGGTAAATCTACCACTAAAGCAAAGAATGAAATAGCTGTAGCTATTTTGCTTTCTTGATAACATATTTCATCACCATTTGTGACTGTGGCTTTGCTGTGTGAATAAGTACAGGCAAGGAATATACAATGACAGGAAAAACATTTTAAAAATCCAATTGACTTGCTGGGGGGGGGGGGTTGTGACAATAGGAGGTACTGCCAGTCATGTCAGGATAAGTGGGGCAGTGGATGTATAACATACACCAGCACAGCTAGCTGGAATTTTGTAAATGACTATATGTCATTTGTATATCAAACTGATTTGTACAGATGCTTGTGTGAAAATGTATTTGTGTGGTTTGCTTATGTTAAAATGTATCAACAGTGCTTCCTACTGGACAGAAAAGAAATCTACATGCATTATTGTAACTGTTTAAATGTGTACATTGTAGCAGCATATACTGGCAGAAAAGAGGTTAATCCATATGCCTTTGAAAAATATTCTTGAAATTAAATTACTTTATGAGTTAAACCACAGTGTTATGTTATCCCACAGTTTTGAATGGAGCCAGAGATACAATGTTTGTGCCAAAGAACAGGATGTCGCTCCTGTAGGAGGAGTGGAATGGTTTTATGACTTCCAAAAGCAGCAGTACATCTGAGCAATGCTCTTATGTGTGTATTATTGGGATGTAGGTGCTATAACCCTGTCAGCTTCTAGTAATGGGGAATAGCGCAGGAAATAGAAGTCAGATGACCAGATGTATATGCTGTCATTCTGTACAGAAATAATATTTTACTATTAGAGGAGACTGAAGTCTCAGGGTCATTCTGTATTCTGTCTTGGATCTGACAACAAGGACCACTCACCCACATTATCTTGCCTTGCTCTATTCAGTAAGTAGGAACAGTATTTTTTAGATTCGAAAGGAATAGATAGTGAGATTAGCTAAATACTGTTTTTCTATTACTGTGTGAAACTTTCCTTTAGTGTTATTTTTAATACTTCCTGTGACTGCAACTCTGGTGTTTACTGTAAATAGATATTTAGTATTTTCTTGTTCTTTTATTATTTACTATTAAACATATTTAAAATTTTAATTGTGGCTGGTCCTTTTTAGAAAACATATTTAAGTTTTGAGAGTATTTGCACATATTTATTTAGTGATACCTCTGGCCACTCCTGAAAGCCTGGCTGTTTGGTCAAAACTACCAATTGTATTATATAAATTTCACTCAGTATAATTGCATACCTTTTTAAGAGCCTTACAGTAACTAACTGGTGGTAGTGAAACTACCTTATAGTCTGGACAGAAGGTGGCATAGTTTGTAAATCTGTGCTAGCCTCTCCAGGTGTGTGTGTGTGTGTGAGAGAGAGAGAGTGTGTGTGTGTGTGTGTGTGTGTGTGTGTGTGTGTGTGTGTGTGTGTGTGTGTGTGTGTGTGTGAGTGTGTGTGTGTGAGTGTGTGTGTGTGAGTGTGTGTGTGTGTGTGTGTGTGTGTGTGTGTGTGTGTGTGTGTGTGTGTGTGTGTGTGTGTGTGTGTGTGTGTGTGAAAATTAAATCTCAAAGAGTGTGTGTGTCAGCTACTTGGGCTGGGACATGAAGCACTGATTTCACAGAGAAGGTGCTGGAGGACTTGGCTTGGACACTCGGCTGAGGACCTAACCCTACAGTTGTGCCAGTGGGGAGTCATACTGAGGACCTGGGAAGACACACACACAGAAACCCAGACCCCAGGCTGAGTGTGTTCCCTGTGTGCTCTTAACGGAAACTGTGCTTGATGCAGAGAGGTCTGCATCTGGAAATACGGAGTATATCCATTTGTATTCCAAGTGAATGTCCCTCTCCAGTGTCAGTGGTGAGGATTCAGGCTCCTTGATTACTGGCCCAGAATGGGGATGTCACATACTATTGAGCAGTGGTGTAGATATTGAACTTCTGTAGCCTGTAAGCAGTTGTAACTAAAGGTGTACTCTCAAGCAGACACAAAGAAGACATTCAGAATTTCATATCACAACAGTTTTTATTCAGTTTAGTCAGGGAGAATAGACAAAAATGTCAGCAGAAGATTATGGGAAGCTGACAAAGACCACTTGGTCAAGTTGTGCGAAGCCAAAGGACTGGTGTATGTCAACCTGACTAAAGAGGAAATTTCAGCCTTGGTCGCAGCTCAGACCAGCAACCAAGAGGATAACTAGTCAGGTGATGGAAATTTGCAGTTCTCAGAAACAGGCAGTTTATCTTTTCCTCAGAGGACTTAAAAATCCATCTGGAGATAAAGAGTCCTAAACTGGAGGCCAAACATTTGGAACTAGAATCAGCAGAGAGACTGCGGCATTTGGAGGCTGAAGAAAATGAGAAACTGCAGCATTTGGAGCCTGAAGAAAAAGAGAGACTGTGGTGTCTTTAGGCCAAAGAAAAGGAGAAGCAGTGTCAACATGAGAGGGAGACAGTGACTCTTCACCAGTGTCATGGAGGTAATGGGGAAGGGAATAACTGAATTCCAGAAGCAACAAATGTCAGTAAATGTCTTCCACAATTTACAGAGGATTAATATTTTGATAGTTTTATTTATATATTTGAAAAAGTATGTAAACAGTATAATGTTGACCAAGGGCTCTGGGTGCGATTCCTGATCACCTTACTCCATGGTAAAGTTGCAACTGCTGTTTCTAAATTGTCTGATATCAATTGTTTAAATTATGACAAAGTGAAATGTT
Source organism: Protopterus annectens (assembly GCF_019279795.1). NCBI lineage: Eukaryota > Metazoa > Chordata > Ceratodontiformes > Protopteridae > Protopterus > Protopterus annectens. The sequence continues at coordinate 1,831,023,842 of NC_056731.1, forward strand.
GTTTACAAGAATGTTTTAAGTTACCATCACTGCACAGGAAGGGGATACCCAGTGCTGCACATGGTTATAAGGGAATCGATGGTAGGCAGCCTAAACCACCCCAACAGAGTCCACCAGTAACAGGAGATGCCACTAGTTCAGGTACAAGGCCAGGATCAAGAGTTAAATGTTTTAAATGTAACCAGTGGGATCATGTATCATATAAATGTCCACTGAGGTAAGGAAGGAGCAAAAGGTGGGGGAGGCAGCAACTGGGAATAACAATATGCCAGTGATAAGTTGTCTGGAGACAACAGGGGCACCAAACTATCACAAGAGGTTATATCCAATCTTAGTGTATGGAAAACAGGCCACGGTTAAGAGAGACACAACCTCTGACATAACCATTGTGAAGCCTGTAGTGGTTAAAGAGGGGCAGTACTTGCTTGGGCAGTCCACTCCAGTCAGAGCTTTAAGAGGGACCCCATTCCAAATGCCTTTTGCCAGAGATCACCTTGACTGGGAGAGTGGAAAAGGCAGCAAGCAAGTGGCTGTGTTTGAGGATATCCCTCCAGATGTCCTGATCAGGAATGATTTTGATAATGAAGTACCTTGTGTGCATGCAGTTACATGTAGTCAGGCTTGGAGACAGGCATGTAGGTCTGGTAGCCTGGGGGAGACTCAGACAGACACCACACCTGAAGCCAGGGCTAGTGGTGTGGCTATTTTAGGGAGGGAGCTACCCTGTAGCAGTGATCCTGAAGGTGAGCCACAGCTGCTGATAGGTACTGATGTTCCTTTGGACAGAGTGACTGCAAGGGCAGAGGTGAGTGGTAGTACTCAGGCTAACAGTGAGGCACTGCTGTAAAAGGATACCAGACTTCACGTGGAAGGGGAGCTGGGAAGAGTCACAAAAGTAAAACTAAGACAGGCCCAGGTCTCAGATCCTACACTAACAGGCATGAGGGAGGTAGTTAGGGAAACCACTGATTCTCAAGGAAAAGGGAAGTCTGCATACTGGAAAAAAAAGGGTTACTGTATAGACAGCGGACCCTTGAGGGAGGACTAGAAGGTGAGGTAGTACAGCAGTTGGTAGTGGCTAGAGCCTACTGTCTGGCTCTTCTAGCCACAGTCCATGACATTCCTTTTGCAGGTCATATGGCCATAAAGCATACCAAGAGATGCATTATTATGCAGAACCTTTATAGGCCTGTAATTGCAAGGGATGTGACAGAGTACTGCAGAACCTGTGAGCAGTGACAAAAAGTAAGCAAGGCAGGAGACAAGGTCAATGTTCCTTTGCTTCCTCTGCCTGTGATTGAGGAGTTATTTCAGAGGGTAGCTATGGATATTTTGAGGCCTCTGAGTACCCCAAGTTCCACAGGGAAGAAGTATACCCTGGTGATAGTACAGTATGCTACTAGATACCCTGAGACAGTGGCTCTGTCCTCCACTGTGGCAGAGAAGGTGGCAAATGCTCTTTTAGAGATTTTCAGCAGGGTAGGCTTCCCAAGAGAAATACTGACTGACAGAGGTGCCAATTTCATGTCAGACCTGTTGGCTTGTCTGTGGAAGCACTGTGGGGTGAAGCACCTAAAGATCACCACCTACCATCCCCACTCTAATGGCCTTGAGAAGAGGTTAAACTCTACACTGAAGACTATGCTATGGGCATTTTCAGACCAGTTTAAGAGAGAGTGGGACTTTTTCCCCATCTGCTGTTTGCTTACAGAGGGGTACCCCAGGAATCCACAGTTTTTCACCCTTTAAGTTGCGGTATGGGCATAGGGTGAGGGAACCTTTAGATTTGATTTGTGATGACTGGGAGGGTGAGTGTGAATCCCACAAGGAGTCTGTTGTGGTATATGCCCTAAACCTCAGGACAAAGCACAGGGAGTTCATGGGCTTGACCCAGGAGAACATGGCAGGAGCCCAACAGCAAAAAAGGGTCTGGTATGATAGGAATGCTCGAGCCAAAAAGTATGCTGTGGGACAGCAGGTGATGATTCTCATTCTTGTCAGACACAATAAGCTGCAGGCATGATGTTAACTTCATGGTAGAACTGCTAGGCAGGAGGCAGGGGCACAGACTGTACCATGTTAACATGATGAAACCTTACCATGATAGGGAGGCCCTTGTGCTAAGTATTTGTAGTAGGGTAGGTGGCAGGAGGGGAGTGATAGGGATCTATGGCTACAGGGAGCTAGCCAGCAAAAACAGAAGTTATGTACCTACCATAACATTCCATGTGAGTTATCTGTCTCGTCTTCATTCTGTACTGATGGGTTCAGAACCGATCCTCGGTTATGACTCGGCCGTTTACTAAAGTTTGAGGTCTTCAACCAGCTAGTGGCTTACTCACTATCCCACGATGCTCTAGTGCCTTCCTCAGATCTTGTTTGCTGCATACTAATGCTCATATGTAACACCTTATTATTTAAAAGACCAGAAGAGGGTCAAAGTACAACAGATGCCAGTCAGAAAAAAAACTCTTGATCCTCTACAAGCCAAGGCTGGGAGTAGAAGGGAGGGACATAAGAATTACGGCGAGATGGACAACTCACATGGAATGTTATGGTAGATACATAACTTCTTTATGTGAAGCTGTCCTATCTCGCCTTCATTCTGTACTAATGGAACAGCATCCCTAGCACCATCTTCCTTGGGTGGCTTACAGGAGTATATTCTTCAGGACAGTGGACCCAAAGGAGGCCCTGTCCCTGGAGGCCAAATCTACTTTGTAATGAGTGATAAAGGTATGAGGCCTCGCCCATGTGGCTGCTGCACAAATGGTATCTATTAGCAATTTTGCACGAAATGCAGAAGAGGTACAGACAGCCCTAGTACAGTGAGCTTTTATTTTTTGTGGCAGCTGTTTATCTACTGATTGATAAGTGAATGAAATGAACTCTGACAACCATCTTGATACAGGCATACCTTTTTTGCAGTCTGAAAAGGATACAAATAGTTGATCCGTCTTTCTGAAATCCTTAGTTCTGTGCAAACAGAAATGTAACTGTCTATGAACATCAAGATGGTGAAGCATATATTTTGCTTATTGATATACTTGAGGAAGAAGACTGGTAAGTCTATGGACTGATTCAGGTTGGATTCTGAGAATACTTTTGGTAAAAAGGACGGTTTTGTCCGAAGTGACACTCTATCATTGTGGAACAACATATATGGGAGTTTGATAGATAATGCTTGCAACTCCGAAACTCTTCTAGCTGAGGTGATAGCTACTACGAAAATAGTTTTCCATGTTAAGAATTTTAAGTCACATGATGATGCTGGTTCAAAAGGGGGAAGAATTAACTGGGCTAGCACAAAATTTAGATTCCATGGTGGTAGTGGGGGCTAAATGGGTGGCCTCAAAAGATTAGTGCCTTTCAGAAAAGGCTTTGAAAGTCTGTGGGACATAATGTTTGGCCCTTCGTCTCCAAAATGAAAGTTTGAGATCGGTGCTAACTGAACTCAAACAGTGACTGCAGCTGCTCCGTCATTGAAAAGCTTTGTCAAGAACTCCAAGATAGAAGATATTGGTGCTGAATAAGGGTCAATATGGTTCTGTAATGCCCAAATCAAAAATATTTTCCATTTGCTGAGGTATAATCTCCTCATAGATGTTTTGTGGGAAGATAACAGAATATGTTGTGTAACCTGGCTATATTTGGAATTGGAGCAGCCAAGCTGTCAATTTGAGGGTCTGAAGGGATGGATGGAGAGTCCCCGATGAGTGAATCAGAAGGTCTAGTACTGGGTCCAGAATCCAAGGCTCTTCCTGAATATGGGGCCGTAGGAAGGGGAACCACATTTGATGAGGCCAGTAAGGGGCTATTAGTATTAAGGTCCTTCCCAAAGCGCTGGCTTTCTGAAGAACTTTGGGTATCAATGGAAATGGAGGGAATGCATAGAGGAGACCCAGGGGCCAACGTGTACACGTGCATCCCTTGAGGGTTCCCCCAGAGGGGGATTAGGGCAAAGTAGCTGCTGTACTTCGTGCTCATGGACATGGCAAAAAGATTGCAGCAAGGCTGGTCCCATTTGCAGAAAATTATTTCTGCCACTTCTTGTTTTAGGGACCACTGGTGAAGCTTTAGAATTGCCCTGCTGAGTTTGTCTGCTATCATGTTGGATTTCCCCGGGATGTGCATTGCTATCAGAAAGCATTGGGAGGAAGTTGCCCACTGCCATACTCTCAGGGCCTCTAGACAAAGGGGTAAAATTTGGTTCCTCCTTGTTTGTTTATGTACCAAACAACCGACATGTTGTCTATCTGTACTGCAATTGTTTCTAATGGAAGAGAGTCTTGGAATGTTTGCAAAACTAGCAGCACCACTCTCATCTCTAGGAGATTGATATGCAAATGTGCCTTGATCCCGCCATGTGCCTTGGGCTGTCCTTCCCTGATAATGCCCCCGCCACCCTATTTGGGAAGCATCCTTGGTCACTGTGGCTAGTGGGGATGGTAGAATGAAAGAACGACCTAAGGTCACATGATCTGAATGTAGCCACCAATGTAGATCTCTTCTGCAAGATTCTGTAATCATTACCTGAGGCGACATTGGAAGTTCCTGCATGGATCATTGAGTGAATAGGAGTCATTGTAAGATTCTCATGTGCATCCAAGCTAGGGGAATTACATTGATTACTGCTGCTGTCATTGTCCCTAGTAGTTTGAGAATTGTCCTTGCTTGAGTGTTTATTTTCAAGAGGAGGTCTATAACCTGTTGTCGAAGGGCCTGTATCCTGTCTGATGGGAGCTTTACCATCATTGCAGTAGTGTCTAACTCTGCGCCTATAAAAACAATATGTTGAGATAGCAATAAGGCAGATTTTTCGTAGTTTATTGTGATCCCCAAATGATAACATAGATTCAAAGTGGTGTCTCTCGCTTGTACAAGTAGATGCTTGGTGGTGGCGATTAGGAGCCAGTCATCTAGATATGGAAACACCTGGAATCCTAATCGTCTCAGGTGAGCCGTAACTACTGCCATGCATTTGGTGAACACTCTGGGGGCTGTAGTTAGACCAAAGGGCAGAGCTTGAAACTGGTAATGACCGGTTCCCAGCCAAAAGCGCAGATGACTCCTGGATGGCCTGTCCATTTTATGTGGTAGTAAGCATCCTGGAGGTCTATAGAGCACATCCAGTTGTCTTTCCCTAGAAAAGGAAGAATCAACTGCAGTGTTACCATACGGAACTTTGTCTTTTTTACAGATTTGTTCAGTCTGCTGAGATCCAGTATAAGTCTCCAGTCCCCTGTTTTCTTTCAAACTAAAAAGAACCTTGAGTAAATCCCGGATCCTATGTGGTCTGTGGAAACAAATTGGATGATGCTTTTTTCTAGCAACTTTTGAATTTCTATGGTTGCTTGTTTCCTGTGACTTAGTGGAATATCCAGGTTGCTTTCCATTAGTGGGGCTGGTATAAAAAAGGGTATAGAGTAGCCTCTGGATATGATACTTTGTACCCAATTGTCTTTTGTTATTTTTAGCTACGCATCTCGGTACAAAGATAAGTGACCCCGAGTGCCTCCAGAGGGGGACAGGCGGGCCTTCTTTAAGGAGCTCTGGAAGGGCTTACCAAGAAGGATTATCTGTCGCCCTGGTTTTGCAGACCCCCTCTGCCGCATGGTCAGCATCTCCCGTTATTACCTCTTCCTCTGCCCCTGGAGGAAGGTTCACCACGTGTGTCTTGAAAGGCTCTCTGGGATTTTTGAAATCAAATTTTTCCCCCCTTATGACCCTTGGGATAGGGTCTAGAAAGTGTGGAAAAACTGACTCCGATGGCAGAGAGAATCTTTCTTTCTTGTTCACACCTGGTTAGTGTTTCTTTCACTTTAGGCCCAAACAAGGATGAGCCATCAAAGGGGGTGTTACTAAAGGATGACTTGAAGGGTTCCGCAAAGTTACGCAAGCGCATCCAAGAATGTCTCCAAAGGGCAATTCCTCAACCCACTGACCTACTCACTCCATCGGCTGCAATAAGAGACAAGCCGCATGGATGAATTCACCACTGAATTAAGAGTGGAGAATTGGGAGGATACCTAATCTGTAACCTCCGCAGCTACTGAACCCTGGCGAGTATCTCCAAGCTCTTTTAGGTGACCTCTCTGTAATCCTGTGAAAAGGGTAAGATAATTCAGGGACCTGACTGTAAAGGTCACTGACGAAAACATGCGATTTCCATATCTGTCCAATTTAGTTCAGAATACATTTTGAATAAATTGCATTTATTCAAACTGTATTTGCTTTAATACTGCTACACACTCAAGCGTGCTAGCCTGCAGTGCACTTGAAATGTTTTTAGTACTGTTTTAGCTGCTTTCTGGAAAAAAAAATTCTAAGCTTGTTTCCTGCCTTTCCTGTAACTAGTCTAGTCCAGATACAGATTTGCTGTATCCAGGACTGTTGGTAAGCTTCTGAGCTCCCCAAGCCTTTCTGTGTTGGAGGGAAGCCTTCTAGCTCGTCAGCGGGAGTGGTAAGCACTAGGTAACCTATCTACCACAAGTGGAGTAGTTTCTGGCCCAGAAATTGTAGTTTATTGGCCGTTTGGGCAGTTTTTCCATCTCTATCAACTTTCTGGTTTATAGGTTCATAGGTAGATACTAGGCTATCTGCCTGAGGGCATTTATAAACCTAGCCAGAGTGTGTCGGCTTCCACCGCCTCATTGATTAATTAACTGATCCTCTGTCAAGCAGAGCCAATGAACTGATCCCAGGTGTGCATTTTCTGTTACCCATCCACTCGTCAAGGTTTCTCTTGAAGAGTGTCAGTGAGGGGCTCTTTCTGATGTAATTTGGAATTTTGTTCCAAAGCATGGGGAGTCTCTGTGACAGGAATCTATCCCTCCAGCATGTTCTATTTATTGTTGTGGTGAGGTTTAGCTCACTAGAGCACGTGGCTCGCAGTGACTTGGATTTCTTTAGGTGGAGCATGTCCATCAATTCTGAGTTGGACATGGCTTTGTAAGTCAGGCAGAGATCACCTCTGAGTAAGCGATATGTCACTGAGTACAGCTGGAGTTTTTTCAGTCAGGCTGCATAAGACATATGTTTGAGACCAGTAATCCTCTTGGTGAGGTACTTTTGTGGTCTTTCCAGCTGTTGGAAGTGTCTTGTGAGGTACATCCCAAATGGGGCATTGTACTCTATGATGGGTCTAATGAGTGATGAGTAGAGAGGCACTATAACCTCTTTATTTCCAGATTCAAACCCTTTAGTAATTAGATGGGCCACATAGAAGGATTTCCTAATTACTTTGCCAATATGATTGTCAAAGGAGAGATTACTATCTATCTGGGTCCCCAGATCTCTTATTACCTCTTCTATATTAAGGGGGCTACCACCTATGTGGTAATTCGTGGGTGTTTTGTTTTTCCCAAACGGGATGACTATGCATTTTTTGGCATTTAGCTTGAGGCCATGATTTTGACACCAGGTGTCTGTCTCAGTAAGGCCCTTTTGGAGGATGTCCGCATCAGCCGGAGAGTCAATTTTGGCTCCCAGTTTGCAGTCATCAGCAAACTTGGTTAGCCACAGTCCTCCTGTGTTTGCCTGTACATCTGAGAAGTCTATGCCGAACAGTAGAGGTCCCAGGACTGAGCCTTGAGGGACACCACTTGTGACTGGTTTAGAGTTGGACCTGGAGCCTGCTATTCTTACCCTGTGAGTTCTGTCTGTAAGCCAGTTGGCAACCCATCTCGTGACATAGGGGTTTATGTTCAGGCTGGTGAGTTTTTCTGTAATACCCGAGTGGGGAATAGTGTCAAAAGCCTTGGCAAGGTCAAGCTAGGCTGTGTGAACCACCTTTCCCTCGTCTATGGCCTTGGTGACTGTCTCGAAGAAGTCAACCAGGTTTAGTAGGCACGATCTGCCCTTAACAAAGCCGAACTGGGTCAGGTCAAGTGTTTGGAGGTTCCCAATGTCTTTGTTAATGAGTTCCATAATGATGCGCTCCATAGCCTTGCAGACCAGACTAGTCAGGCTTATGGGCCGATAGTTATCAGGGTCAGTTGTGGCCCCTCCTTTGTGGAGAGGAAAAACCGTTACTGTGCACCATTCTATGGGCACGTAGCCTGTGGAGAGGCTGAGGTTGAACAGCGTGTTTAGGTGGGGAGTTAGTTCGTTCTGTAGTTCATGCAAGATGCAGCCTGGGACACCATCTGGTCCCATTGACGCTGTGTTTTTGGCTTTTGAAAGGGCTGTTTTCACCTGTGCGTCTGTGATTTTTGGGACACTACACTTTTCCAGTATTGTTGTGGGCCCTTTTGGAGGTGAGAGGGGAGTGAAGTTTGCAATGAATCTATCTGCCAGGATGTTGGCAATATCAGTAGGTTCAGTATATTTTGTGCTATTTTGCACTAGTTCAGTGCATATCTGCGAGTTGCCACTTAGATTCTTAACATAGCTAAAGAAGGCTTTGTGGTTATCTTTTGAATTATTGGCTATTTTTCTTTCGAAGTTAGCCTTTGATGATTTCATGAGGGACCTCACTTTCTTACTGATGCTGATCAGGGATGTCTTTCCTTCTTGGGATTTGCTTTTTTTCTGAACTAGTTTCCTCCTCCTATTGTATAGCCTGTTTATTGCAGGGGTCCACCGAACTGGTTTCCTTCTCTTAGAGGAGTGAGTCTAGGTTTTGCTAGGGATGGCACAATCCATGCATCCTTGTAGGTGCTCATAGAGTGCATTTGTAAAGGTTTCTGCATCTTGGGCAGCATTATCATTTAGCGTGGGGGCTGTGAAACTTACCACCTCTGTCTTAAGTAAGGTGAAGTTTGCTTTAGAAAAGTTTTTTACTGTGATTTCCTTAGTTGGGGGTGGTGGTGGGGTGTGGACATCCAGAATGATTAGTTTATGGTCTGATCTAACCAGTGACGGGTTGACCTCCGGTACAGAACACCTGTCGCCCATGTTGGTGATGACCAGGTCCAATATGTTTTCACCTCTGGTAGGGGAGTTTACCAGCTGATCCAGGGTGTTTGAGTTGTTGAATTCCAGCAAGCGCTGGGCCTGGGAATTTGTACTCGAGTAGTTTTCCCAGTGAATGGTAGGGTAATTGAAATCACCCAATATCAGGGTGTTTGGTAGGACCTTCATGTTTTCCAGTGTCTCCAGAAAGGTGGAGTGGTGGTCCTGGGTCATGGAGGGTGATCTGTAGCAGGCCACAATTTGCACTGCAGATTTGCCCAATGTTAGTTGCACATGGATGATCTCACAGGTATCATGCTGCGCCACTAACCTGGAGGTGTAGGTATCCTTGATGAATATGGATACACCCCCTCCTTTTGTGTTTCGGTCCATGTTCTGTGGCCGAAACGTGTGGTATGAGTTGTAGCCCGGTAGTGCTGGGGTGCTCTCTGGAGCCTTGAACCAGGTTTCAGTTACTGCACAGATGTCGACGTTCTCCATACTGAGGAGTGCTTCGAGCACATGCATTTTGAGATTTAAACTCCTGGCATTGAGTAGCATAACCCTCAGTTTTTTGTTAATTGTGCTGTTTACGGAGGTGGGTTTGACTTTTGAGCCTTGCCTAAAAAAGGCACTATGGGGGCAGCAAGAGCCTTGGCCAGTATTCGAAAGCCTAGGGGTGACAGGTGCAAGCCGTCTCTTGTGAAGCAACGTGGTTTGTCGAGCATGTCGTCCCAGGCCGAAAGACACTGGATCCCCTTTGAATGACACCAGAAGCTTAGCCAATTGTTGAAATTGATAATTTTTTCTTTATACTGAGGTATCATTCTTGGTGAGGGCAGGATGCTACTCAGGGTCAGGGACATACCAGCCTGGGCTACATGATCAGAGAGCTCTTCCATGTCTCTTTTCATGTAGTCCAGGAAGGTACATCTCAGGTCATTCACAACAACATGAACAATGACAGAGTCATATTTGTGCTTGTTCTGGAGTGACCTGAGTGCTTGTGTTATGTGGCGGACTCTGTCTCCCAACAGACAGCTAACAGTAACCTTCTGCTTGTCCGGCCTACTGAGTGGGACGTCAGTGTGCCTGACTATAGAGTCACCTATTACTAGTGTGTTAGATATGTTATTTCACCTTAAGGGCTGTGATTGTGCGGCACACTGATTTTGTGTTTTATGTGTTGTCTGGTTTGTGACGGGAAGTGCAGGTTGTTTGGGTGTCTGCTTTGGAGGTCTCTGATGCTTTTGCAGGTTTTTATTTAGAGCCTCCGAGTATGATTTTGTGTATTTATGTGTATTTTTTGCCAGTGCTGTTTTAGTAGGTCTGTGTGTGGCTGGAATTATGGTGCAAGTGTTAACCTTCTCCTCCTGACTGTCTGTTCCAGTCTTGGGTCGAGACAGCTTAGCTTCCAGTTTGGCTGTATAATTGCATCTCTCACATATGTTAGTGTTTTGTGATAGGAGGAGAGGGTTGTCTGTGTACATGAGCAGTTGTAATATTGCCTCAGGATACCCAGATTCACCAGCTGGACTGGAGAGTGCACCTGAAGTTGCCCTTTGGTCATGCCTGAATAGTAGGGTGAGCTGCTTAGTCGCTTGGTTGGTGAGGGGTGAATAAAGAGCCATGCCCTGCTTTGTGCTTGTTTGTGCTTGTTTCCCACCTTTCCTGTAACTAGTCTAGTTCAGATACAGATTTGCTGTCTCCAGGACTGTTGGTAAGCTTCTGAGCCCCCCAAAATTTCTGTGTTGGAGGGAAGCCTTCTAGCTTATCAGTGGGAGTGGTAAGCACTAGTTAGCCTATCTACCACATAAGGAGTGGTTTCTGACCCAGAAATTGTAGTTTATTGGCTGTTTGGGCTGTTTTTCCACATCTTTCAACTTTCTAGTTTAAAAGCCCACATTTGAGCTTGTTTCCTGCTTTTCCTGCAACTAGTCTAGTCCAGATACAGATTTGCTGTATCCAGGACTGTTTATAAGCTTCTGAGCCCCCCCAAGCCTTTCTGTGTTGGAAGGAAGCCTTCTAGCTTATCAGTGGGAGTGGTAAGTACTAGGTAGCCTATATAGCACAAGAGGAGTGGTTTCTGGCCCAGAAATTGTAGTTTATCGGCTGTTTGGGCAGTTTTCCATATCTTTCAACTTTCTGGTTTAAAAACCCGTGTTTGTGCTTGCTTCCCACCTTTCTTGTAACAAGTCTAGTCCAGGTACAGATTTGCTGCATCCAGGACTGTTTGTAAGCTTCTGAGCGGTGCCAAAGTCTGCTCTGCAAATTTTCCCTTAGATCTGCTAGTTCTCTCCTCTTCTGCACTTTTACTAGCTTATTTGTTTAGCACTCTACCAGACTTCTTTTAGCAATTATTGTAGCACACAAAAGTGCTACCAGCACTTAACATTCTACAAGGAAACAGCTCCAGTACTTATTATTAATGCCCACCCCTTCAGGCATGTCTAAAGGTCAGCTCCCTGTGCTTTCTCCTATTAACCTGGTGAACTTAGGCATCCTGAGGCAATGAAGCAACTGTCTCATGTACACTGACAACCCTTTCCTCTTACCTCCCAACACTCAGACTTGCGAGAGATGCGCTTATATATCCAAATTGGAAGCTACGCACTCTCCAGCCAAGACCAGAATAGCTGGTCAAGAGGAGAAGGTCAACACTTGCACCACACCACATGGAACACATAGCCCTCCAGAACACACACCAGCACTGTCTTCACATAAAATCACAAACTACACACCCACCTTCGCTGAGGCTCTCAATAAAAATCTACCCAAACAGCAGAGATATCCAAGGCAGAAAAGCACTTGACCACCACAACACAACACTAATCATGAGACACATAAATCTCCTAAACAGTGTGCGACTCAACCAAAGCCTCTAAGGCAAAACAGCATGCCCATCACACTAGTCACAGGTGACTCGATAGTGAGGCACAGTGATGTCCCACTCACTAGGCTGAATAAGGAGAAATTAATCATCAGCTGCCTGTCAGGCACCAGGATCCAACACATAACACACGGACTCAGGTCCCTCAACAACAGGTACAAATATAACTCTGTCATTGTACATGTGGGTGTGAATGACCTAAGAAACACCTCCCTGGACTACATGAAAAGAGACATGAAGGAGCTCTCAGATTATGTAGCCCAGGCGGGTATGGCCCTAGCCCTGAGCAGCATCCTGCCATCACCCAGAATGATACCACAGTACAAGCAGAAAATGACTGATTTCAACAATTGGCTAAGTTTCTGATGTCATTTTAAGGGGATCCAGTATCTGTCTGCCTGGGATGACATCATTGACAGACACCGATGCTTTGCCAGAGATGGCCTGCATCTGTCACCCCTGGGCTTCCAGATACTGGCCAAGACTCTTGCCACCCCTATAGTGCCTTTTTTAGGTGTATTCCAAAGACCAAATTACCACCGTAACAGCTACAAACAAATGCAATATGAGGGTCATGTTGCTCAACAGTAGAAGTCTAAATCTCAAAATGCATTCACTCAAAGCACTCCTTAAAATGGAAAACATCGACATTTGTGCTATAACAGAGACCTGGTTCAAGGCAGCAGAATGCACCCCTGCACTACCAGGCTATAACTCATTCCACACCTTTCAGCCCCAGAACTTGGACAGAAGCTCCAAAGGCGGTGGTGCTTCCATATTCATAAAGGATGTGCACACCTCCAGACTGGTAGCTCAACATAATGCATCTGAGATACCTCAGGTGCAGCTAACACTGGGTAAATCAGCGATTCAGGCCATAACCTGCTATAGGTCCCCAACAATGTCCCAAGACTCACACTCCACATTCCTAAGCACCCTGAAGGAAATTAGGGTCCAACCTAACACTCTCATACTGGACAACTTCAACTATCCCTCCATTAACTGGGAAAACTACTCATGTACCAATACACTTGCCCAACGCTTTCTGGAATTCAATAATTCCAATGCCCTGGACCAGCTCATTCTTACTCCCACTACAGGTAGCAACATCCTTGACCTAGTCATTACTAACATGGGTGAACATTGCTCTACACAAATAGTCAACTCCTCCCTGGTTAGATCTGACCACAAACTAATCACCTTGGAAATCCACATCTCTCCCACCCCCACCCCCACAAAGGTAACCACGATGAAAAACTTCTCCAAAGCTAACTTTGGGCTCCTAAAAACAGAGGTGGCTAACTTCATGGCACCCATGCAAATGGAGAATAGTTGCATGACAGCTGAATCATACACCAATGCACTGTACGAACACGTACATAAATGCATGAATCCCGCCATACCCAGTAGAACCAAGACGCTCTCCTCAAAAAAAAAAAGAAAGCCAATCCGGTGGTCCCCTACCATAAACAAACTCTACAACAGAAGGAGGAAACTGATGTGGAATAAGGTGAAGTCCCAAGACTGGAAAAGCTCCCTTATCAGCCTCAACAAAAGGCTGAGATCCCTCATTAAATCCTCTAATGCTAGCTATGAAAACAGAATTGCAGCAGATAGTAAAGACAACCACAAGGCCTTCTATAGTTATGTAAAGAATCTCCACAGCAATACCCAGATTTGCTCTGAGCTACTGCACAATGGCACATCCTATACCGAGCCAACAGATATTGCCAATATACTGGCTGACAGATTCAGCGCCAACTTCATCCCCCCAAGGACCAATCACAATACCAGTAGATTGCCAGGCACCCAGTACTACTGCTGCACAGGTTAAAACAGCACTGTCCAAGGCCAAAAATACAGCTTCTATGGGACCTGACAATATCTCCGGCTGTGTTCTACATGAACTACAGTGAGCTGGCACCTCATCTGTGTGCCCTGTTCAATCACAGCCTCACCTCAAGCTTTGTCTTTATCGAATGGTGCACTACTACAGTCATCCCTCTCCACAAGGGAGGACCGACTACAGACCCTGGGAACTAGTGTTCCATTAGCCTGATGAGTTTGATATGCAAAGCTATAGAACGCATCATCATGGACCTAATAAACAAGGATATAGGGAATCTCCAGACTCTGGATCCCACACAGATTGGTTTTGTGAAGGGTAGATCATGCTTGTTCAACTTGGTCGACTTCTTTGAGTCAGTCACCAGAGCTGTGGATGAAGGCAAGGTGGTTCATACAGCCTACCTTGATCTGGCCAAGGCCATTGATACCATTCCCCACTCAGGAATCATAGGAAAACTCAATAAGCTAGGCATCAACCGCTATATCACTAGGTGGGTTGCAAACTGGGTCACAGATAGAACCCACAGTGTGAAAGTAGCTGACTCCAAGTCAGACTGTCAACCAGTTATGAGTAGAGTCCCACAAGGTTCGGTCCTGGGTCCTCTCCTGTTTGGTATCTACTTCTCGGAAGTCCAGGCCAACAAGAAGGGATTCTGGTTGACAAAGTTCACTATGATTGCAAGTTGGGAGCTATTATTAACTCCCCAAGTGATGTTGACATCCTACAGAAAGGCCTCAATGAGACCAATGACTGGTGTCAGAACTATGGACTTAAGCTCAATGCCAAAAAATGTGTCATCATCCCCCTTGGGAAAAGCCTGGTTCCATTGAATTACTACATCGATGGTAGTCCACTGAACACAGAAGGCGTTATAAGAGATCTAAGAACACAGGTTGCCAGCAACCTCTCTTTTGACCACCACATTGCCACTGTGGTCAGAAAGTCCTTCTATGTGGCACATCTTATTACTAAGGGTTTTGCATCCAGGAAGAAAGAGGTCATTGTCTCCCTCTACTCTTCCCTCATTAGGCCAATAATCGAGTACAATGCCCTAATTGGCATGTACCTCACTAGACACCTGCAACAACTGGAGAGGCTGCAAAAGTACCTCACAAAGAGGATCCTATGCCTTAAACACTTGTCCTATATGGACAGACTCAAAAAAACTCCAACTATTCTCTGTCTCATATCGCCTAATTAGTGGTGATCTCTACTTGACTTACAAAGCCATGTCTGACCCAGGCTACATCTAAAGAAATCCCAATCCCTCCGCATTACACGGTCCAGAGACCTCAACCTCATTTACCACAATCAAAAGAACATGCTGGAGGGACAGGTTCATAACCCAGAGACTGCCCATACTATGGAATAGACTTCCCATCAAGCACAGCACCTCACTGGCCGTCTTCAAGAGAAATCTTGATGAGTGGATGGGAAATAGAAAATTCACCCCGGGGATCACTCCAGTGGCTCTACTTGACAAAGGCAGTAGGAACTAAGGTTGGGTGGCACAATGCCAGGGTAATCCTATGGGCTAGGCTTGTAAAGGCTCCAGGGCCATTAGCCTAGTACACACCTATGACCCTATGAACCTATGCGCAAGTCTTTGTTCGGGGGATGGATAGACGTGGATGTCTCAGACAACTCATTTTTGGTGGCCACAGCCACCACCACAGCATCTACTGGGACCCCTTTTGTCAGAAAAAACTTTGTCTTCTGGAGAAGTGATAAACCTGTATGGCCTCCTGGGGACATGTCCCACTGTGTCTCGAGACTCCCACGCCTTTCAACAAACCAGTTCCATAAGTTTGTCGAAAGGCGGAGACACCCAAGTGGCAGAATGGCAAGACCCAAAAGCCTTCAGGTAAACAGACTCCTCATCAGAAGGGTTGATGGGTTTCCAGCTGCCTCTCTGTTTAAGGATCTCTAAGATGTCCACAAAGGAGACATCTTCAGAGGGCGACTATGGGGACCCTTCTGAGTCATCGAGGTCCATGTCAGATGTGACCGACTCCTGTGGGGACTCCAAATGCTTCCTCTTGCATAATCTCTTCTGAGGGACCTCTTCAGGGGGGCATTCCAGAGAGGTTTCAGAAGAGAAGGGTTCGCCCCCTGGGGCATCCTGGGGCTCTGGGTCTCTGCACTTGTGTGAAGTCAGTAATCCTGAGGCGGACACCGGTGCCTTTGGGGGAGGAATGGCTGGACCTGAGGGTGTGGTTGTCCGTGGGGACAGTGCTCTCCTCAATGCTTCGTAAGCTCCCTGCCCATGAGCCGAGGGAACCCCTGGATATGAAGAACCAGAAAGTACCACCGGCATCATGACAGTCAACTCCGAAGTGGAGATAGAAACTGAACTCACCCTCACCAAGGCACCGAGAGGCAAGATCGGATCAGAAGAAAAATTGGCCCAGCTCTCCTCCCTGGACCCTACTGGAGAGTGTCAGCTGCTAGATTCTTCGGACAGCTCCGAGGTAGTCAGAGCGGTCGGAGACAAAGATCCTGGAGGAGGTCTCGGCTTCAATGGTTCCACTGCTATCAGTTTCAAGCGTTGTGGCTCTAAAACCGCAACTCGGGTCAGAGGAGGAATTGATGTAGTCTGGATAGGTCTGGTCGGCTCCGAAGCACTCAGGGTCAGTTCCAATAGAAGCTTTGTCAGTGCCAATGTCCTCAAGAGCCTCTGCATCACACGATCCACATCATATTCAGAAAGGCTTCTAGAGGATCGAGAAGAGGGAGTTTGGGATGCTATAGTCTGTAGAAAGGGGGACCATAGGGTGGGAGATAATGGTTGCAGAACAGGGGACCAGCTCCTCACTTGCAAAACCAATGGCTCCTATGCCAGTGGAGCCGAGTTAGATGGTCTCTCAGACCCTACAGATTGATGGAGACATTTTTGCAGACTTTGCCAATGGCTCCAAATCCTCTGAGACAGTAGATAATGACCTCTTTGAACCTTTGGCAGTTTTGTCAGATTTTTGTGTTGGAGAGGTGGACTTCTTCTGGGGACATTGACCCTGTCCCAAGGCATCTTGAAAGGAAGGTTTCAATATTCCTATTAAGATTAATTTGTTCTTCCTCTCCTGAAGAACTCTGGAGCTAAATGAGTGACAAAATGCACATGATTCCTGCAAATGAACTTTCCCCACGCAATAAACACATTCAGTGTATCCATCGGTGATGGACATCTTTTGATTACACTTTGGGCAGTTTTTGAAACCCAAAGGTTTAACATCTTTTCCTTTCTTAGACATTGGACCAGTTAGAACAACCAAGCAGTCAAAGGAAGAATAGCCTTCTAACTAAAAACGGGCTCTGCAACTCTCTAATTTAAATGAGTTAGCTGTCAGAAAAATATATAATTTTTAAAGAAGGATAACACACACAATCACCACAACTCTAATAAAGTTATACTCTAAGCTACTTAATAATCACACATGTAAAGGAAGGGCCCTCTAAATAAAAATGGACTCTGCTACTTTCTTATTAAAAAAAAAACCAAGCTAGCTTAAGGGTAAATATAACAAGTACACACTGAGATATAAATACGTTAAGACTGCTTAACCAGTAAAACTATGCAGTCACACACACACACACACACACACACACACACACACACACACACACACACACATTCTACAAAGGTTATCTATAAACTAACCTTAAACTATTTCTACAGTATTTTTAAACTATTTTGGTAATGTAAGGCACTCTAAACAGTAAGTAACAACTAGAAAGAGGGATAGGGAACTATCTAGGCCTAAAAAAGAGATGGCCAGGAAAAATATACAACACACACTAATAACTAAGGTTAAAGCACTAAAAATGAGAGGGTTATATGCTACTATAATATAGAAAATTACACTTTTTAACCACAATAAATACAGAAAAGAAGTATTCCACTTAGCCAGATCTGGAAGAATCACCCGATCTGTTTCAGTGGCAAATGAGATCTGAGGAAGGCACTAGAGCATCATGGGATAGGGAGTAAGCCATGAGCTCGCTGAAGACCTCCAGCTTTAGTAAATGGCCGAGTCAGAACCAAGGATTGGTTCCGAACCTATCTGTACAGAAATGAAAGTGAGATAGAACAACTTCACATTGTCAAGTTACTATGGTGGAGCCCAGGGTTGCAGGCATATGATATGATAGTGCATCATTGTAGTGGGTTTAGCAATGCCAAAGCAAATGGAATCTCAAGACAGAGTATGGGATAATGTATTCCTATTCCTAGGCTTATTCCTATCAAGCAAGGTTTCTCAAGAGGCACTTGAAAAACTAGCTTGAGTCTTCAAAGGGGGAGAGATGTGATGATAAGAGGTACTGCCAGCCATGCCAGGAGAAGTGGGGCAGTGGACGTGTAACATATGCCAGCACAGCTAGCTAGAATTTTGTAAATAATTATATGTCATTTGTATATCAAACTGATTTATTAGATGCTTGTGCTGAAAATGTATTTGTGAGGTTTGCTTATGTTACAATGTATCAACATGTTTCCTGCTGGACAGAAAAGAAATGTACACCCATTACTGTAATTGTTTAAATGCACACATTGTAACAGCATATACTGGGAGAGAAGAGGTTAATCCACCTGACTTTGAAAAATATTCCTGAAATTAAATTACTTTATGGAGTAAGCAATAAAGATGTTATCCCACAGTTTTGAATGGAGCCAG
The DNA here is from genome assembly GCF_019279795.1 of Protopterus annectens. Lineage (NCBI taxonomy): Eukaryota > Metazoa > Chordata > Ceratodontiformes > Protopteridae > Protopterus > Protopterus annectens. Next base: position 1,831,042,149 of record NC_056731.1, read on the forward strand.
AGACATAATGTCTGTGCCAGAGAATAGGTTGTAGCTCCTGGGGAAGAGTGGAATGGTTTTATGTATTTTTGGCTTCCAGGAGCAGCAGTAAATCTGAGCAATGCTCTTGTGTGTATTATTGATATGTAGGTGAGGTGCTAAAATACTGGCAGCTTCTAGTGATGGGGGATAGTGTGGGAAACAGAAGTCAGATGACCAGATGTATGTTATGTCATTCTGTACAGAAATAATATTTCAATATTAGAGAAGACTGAAGTCTCAGGGGCATTCTGTGCTGTGTCTTGGATCTGAAAAGGACCACTCACCCACATTATCTTGCCTTGCTCTATTCAGTAAGTAGGAACAGTAATTCTTTAGATTAGTCAGGAACAGATAGTGAGATGAGCTAAATGCTATTTTCCTATAACTGTGTGAAACTTTCATATTTCCTGTGACTGAAACTGTGCTGTTTACTGTAAATAGATATTTAGTATGTTCTTGTTATTTTATTATTTTTTATTAAATATATCTAAAATGTTCATTATGGCTGATCCTTTTTTAGAAAATATTTAAGTTTTGAGAGCATTTGCACATATTTATTTGGTGATAACTCTGGCCACTCCTGAAAGCATGGCTGTTTGGTCAACATTACCATTTGTATTAGTATTAATTTCACTCAGTATAATTGAATACCCTTTTAAGAGCCTTATAGTAACTGACTGCTGGTAGTGAAACTACCTTATTTCATCCACTCCAATGAAGCTCAGGAAGTTTCAATTGTAACTTCCAATGGGCAGAGACTAAGCCTTTTCAAAGAATCAAATTATATCCTCACATTTCAAACAAATGTTCATATCTCTAGAACCATGAGGATTATGAAAGAAGTATAAATAGCAAACTCTTGTAAACACAGTAACTATTACATTTTTAATATTTTGTAAACAACTTACAATATCTCAGCAACCACTCAAGTTAAAAACATATTATCAGTATCATTTTGTTCATCTAGCTGACAGCTTTCATATGAGGTGAAGGAGTTTTGTCTCTGTTACTTGGTTGTTGAGATATTTGGAAAAATGTGAAAATTATATCTATATAAATTAATATTATAAAAGCAACAACTGATATCTATTTACCTGCACCAGACAGAGGTCAAATATTAATGCAGCTGAGTTTGCTACTGTATAAGCTTTAAGAAGAAATATTTTAAAATGTTGTACATAGCATGGTTTTGGAATGATTGATGCAAATATGAACAAGCAATATTTTACATCTAGAGGCGTTAGTAATAGTTAACTGCAAAAGCACCTGGAGGCACCACTCGGATGTAATGAGTTATAGTCTGGACAGAAGGTGGCATAGCCAGTAAATCTGTGCCAGGCTTTCCCAGGGGGGTGTGTGTGTGTGTGTGTGTGTGTGTGTGTGTGTGTGTGTGTGTGTGTGTGTGTGTGTGTGTGTGTGTGTGCTACTTGTGCAGGGACACGAAGCACTGGTTTCACAGACAGGGTGCTGGAGGACGTGGCTTGGACACTTGGCTGAGGACCTAATCCTACAGCTGTGCAAGTGGGGAGTCTTATTGTGGACCTAGGAAGAGACAGAGAGCGAAACCCAGAGCCCAGGCCAAGTGTTTTCTGTGAGCTCTTAAGGGAATACTGAGTGTATCCATTTGTATTCCAAGTGAATGTCCCCCTCCAGTGTCAGTGGTGAGGATTTAGGCTCCTCGATTACTGGTCCAGAGTGGGGACGTCACGGAGGAAAATAAAAAAAAATTGTGTGACGAAAATCATATTAGTTTCAAAATGATCCACCATCTTTTACTGCAAAAAGTAATTTTAATGACAGTAGTTGTGAAACTTGAACCTCCTCTGGGTAGACATCTAACCAGTCAGTACAGACTATGCTATTAACTTAAATTTTGAAAAATGCACTACCATAACATGAAACAGAATATTTTAAAAGTTTTCAGACATACATTTCTGCACACAATTAAACCCTTTTACTGGGTCAAAACTACACTTTGGAAGGCTAAATAAAGCCGTTAGAGACACATACTTCAGTGGGAACAGGGAAAATCAACTGCAGCCCTATCTGTGCCGGAATGAAACAGTGTCATTTGGTAGGAAGTCTATCCAACATAATGGAATGCAAGATACCTATCTAGAAGATGAAGAAAAAAAAATAAAACAAAACAAATGTATTACATTCAGTTTTCTTATATATCACTACAGTTTTCTCATCAGCTGTGTGGTGCTCGTCAAGACCAGATTCTATTTATTAACAGCACTTTGTGTGAATCAAAAAGATTATTTATTAATTATGAATGCTTCAGCTCTGAATCTCTTCAAAATGGGTCTAGTATGACATGTCCCCTGCTCTTATACAGTGTCTAATGTCTGTTCTATACTTTCCGTATGATGGATAAAAACATTAAGAGTATAAACCACTATTATTTTATTCTTCCATAACTTAATATTAATACAAATAACATTTTCTGGATGTCCAACATGAGCTTTATCATGCCCTTCTCAATGGCCATTAAGCTGATTACTAAGCCCCAAGTAACTAATTTTAATAACTCAGTATATAGAGGGTTATGATCAGTGCTACAAATGTAACCACATTTTTGTGTTCAAGACATGGATGCCAAGAAATTCACCTCAAGAGCAGAAAGTGCCAGGACCATAAAGGCCACTGTTTCCTTTAAGTGTACCCATGCCCTTTGGCTAATGATAATGGTAACTTTATAGTTTCAGGAGTAATGCAGAGACGCCTCCCCAAACATAATAAACAATACTGGGAAACTATGAACAGTCTTTTACCAATGTTAATACAATAATACCAGAATGTTAAATACTATGGGTTTACATTACTATGACCATCTTATTATCCATATTCTCACTTTTACTTTTAAATAGTATAAGCTATGCACCCTCACTTTCTCACAAAATTAATCAAATTTAGATAGACATATCAATATTAATCACTATGGAATCTTCCTGCTTCAGAGAATATAACTTTAATAATTTTAGTTGTACTGAAAAAGGTAAAAAAACAAGACATTGTAACTTTTTATTAAAACTGATTTGAATCCTCTTGATTTTATTGATCAGGTTCTTTGACAAAGAGCAGATACATTAAGGTACCATATTCAAGATGTGTGCTTATGCTGCTAACAACAATTTTTAATAAGATACCCAGGCTCCAGGTTCAGAATAAATTGAAAAAAAATCTCTTTGTATTAGTTAAATCGCAGTGACATGCTAAGATCTTAACATCATCTACTACTGTTTCAAAATCTATACAGTTTACCACACTCTCAAGCTATAAATATTATTTGAATTTAGAATTATTTTGATGAAAATTTTACTCTGTGAGCTAGACTACGAAGATGCTAGGTAAGTAAACTTACCATAATAGTAGATGCTCAAATAAACACTGTTGCACTTTTACAAAGCACAATAAGCTTGATTCCTTCTCTAGAACCATTCTCCATGGACTCCTGGACTCTTCTCCTTCCTGGTGTCATTCAAAGGGGATCCAGTATCTGTCTGCCTGGGACAGACCACGATGCTTTGCCAGAGATGGTCTTCACCTGTCGCCCCTGGGATTCAGGTTACTAGCTAAGGCTCTTGCCACTCTATAGTGCCTTTTTAGGCAAAGTTCAAAGGGCAAAACCACCACCGTAACAGGTAGAAGCATGCAAAATCTGAAGGTAATGCTACTCAATGCTGGAAGTCTAAACCTCAAAATGCACTCTCTCTCGAGGCACTCCTAAAAATGGAGAACATTGATATCTGTGCAGTAACTGAGACCTGGTTCAAGGCTCCAAAGAGCACCCCTGCAATTCCAGGCTACAACTCTTACCACACATTTTGGCCACCAAACCAGGACCGAAACACTAAAGGTGGGGGAGTGTCCATATTCACCAAGGATATTCACACCACCAGGCTGATTGCCCAAAACAATGCAACTGAAATTCTCCAGGTGCAAATAACACTAGGTAAGACTGCAATCCAAATTATAGCTTGCTACAGATCCCCCACCATGCCCCAAGATTCTCACTACCCCTTTCTAAACATACTGGAAAATATTAAGATACAACCAAACACCCTAATACAGGATGATTTCAACTACCCTGCCATTAACTGGGAAAACTACTCGTGTACCAACACCTTTGCCCAACGGTTCTCGGAATTCATAAATTCCAAAGCCCTGGATCAACTGATCCATAGTCCCACCAGGGACTCCAATATCCTAGACCTGGTCAATACCAACATGGGAAATTGATGCTCCATACCTATGGTCACCCCCCCATGTTGGTCAGGTCTGACCATAAGCTAATCACCCATAACATCCACAGCCTACCCCCCAGTAAGGAAACCTCAGTAAAAAACTTCTCCAAAGACAACTTCATGCTACTCAAGTCAGAAGTGACAAACTTCATGACACCCATGCAGACGGGAACTGAAAGTTCGACTGTTGAATCCTACACTAAGGCACTGTATGAGCACATCCACTCATGCATGAATCGTGCCATCCCAAATAGAACCAAGATGCTCTCCTCCAAAAAAAGGAAGCCAATCTGGTGGTCCCCTGCCATAAACAAACTTTACAACAAAAGGAAGAAACTGTTGCAGAAGAGAGGAAAATCCCAGTATGCAAAAAAACTCCCTTACCAGCTTCAGTAAGAAGCTGAGATCCCTCATAAAATCCTCCAAAACTAGTTACCAAAATAAAATTGACAAAGATTCCAAAGACAGCTGCAAGGCATTCTATAACTATGTCAAGAATCTAAATGGCAACATTCAGATCTGCTCTGAGCTACAACAGAATGGCATTAAATATACTGATCCCAAAGATATTGCCAATATCCTGGCAGATCATTTCAGTGCCAACTTCACCCTCCTCTCACCCCCTAAACGACCCATATCAATACCGGAAGATTGCCAAATTCTGGTAAAAACAGCCATACAGGTAAAAAACGCACTCTCCAAAGCTAAGAATGCAGCATCCATGGGACCAGATGACATCCCGGGCTGTGTACTACATGAACTACAAAATGAACTGGCAGCTCACCTAAGTGTCATGTTTAATCATAGCCTCACCTCAGGCTTTGTGCCCACTGAGTGGCGCACATCTACAGTTATCCCACTCAAGGTGGGATCCACCTTGGATCCCGGGAACTACCTCCCCATCAGTCTGACGATCCTGATCTGCAAGGCCATGGAACTTATAAACAAAGACATTGGCAACCTTCAAACACTGGACCCCACCCAGTTTGGGTTTGTGAACGGTCGATCTTGTCTCCTGAACCTGATTGACTTCTTCGAATTAGTCTCCAGAGATGTGGACAAGGGTAAGGCAGTCCACACTGCCTATCTGGACCTCGCCAAGGCCTTTGACACCATCCCCCACTCTGGAATCATAGACAGACTTACTAAGCTGGGCATTAATCCCTACATCACTCGATGGGTTGCCAACTGGCTTACTGACAGAACCCACACTGTAAAAGTAGCCGACTCCAAATCCAGCTCCAGACAAGTGACAAGTGGAGTACCTCAGGGTTCAGTCCTGGGACCGCTCTTGTTTGGCATCTACTTCTCTGAAGTACAGGCCAACACTAAGGGACTCTGGCTAACAAAGTTCGCAGATGACTGCAAACTGGGAGCCATTATTGAATCCCCAAATGATGTGGATACTCTACAAAAGGGCCTTACAGAAACAGATGCTTGGTGCCAGAGCCATGGGCCCAAGCCCAATGCCAAGAAATGTATAGTTATCCCCTTTGGGAAAAACATGTACCTGTGAATTACCACATAGGTGGCAGTACACTAAACACCAAAAATGTGATAACAGACTTAGGGAGACAGGTGGACAGTGGTCTCACCTTCGATAACCACATCGCCACAACAGTCAGGAAATCCTTTTATGTGGCACACCACATCACTAAGGGCTTTTCATCCAGAAAAAAGGAGGTCATTGTCCCACTGTACTCATCCCTCATTATACCTATTATAGAATACAATGCCCCATTTGGTATGTACCTCTCAAGACATCTGCAACAACTGGAAAGGCCGCAGAAATACCTCACTAAAATAATTACAGGCCTAAAGCAGATGCCCTATGCTGGCCACCTTAAAAAAACTCCAGCTATACTCTGTCGCATATCTTCTACTCAGAGGTGATCTCTGCTTAACATACAAGGCCGTGTCAAACCCAGAACTGTTAGACATGCTACACTTAAAGAAATCCCAGTCCCTCAGAGCTACATGCTCCAGGGATCTAAACCTTGTCATCACAATAAACAGGGATAGATTCCTGACCCACAGACTCCCCAGACTCTGGAATAGACTGCCCATACATATCAAGCAGAGCGCCTCTTTGGCCCTCTTCAAAAGGAATCTTGATGATTGGATGGGATAAATGAAATTCACCCTGGGGATCACATCAGTCGCCCTGCTAGACAGGGGTCCAGGGAAGTAAATAGTGTGGGAAGAAATATCCAGGGAATTGTTATGGCTAGGCTTGTACAGGCCCTAGGGCCGATAGCCTAGTACCAACCTATGAACCTATGAACTTCTCAAATGTATCTACACATATACCTAAGGTTACTGCAGCAGTGATCAATATGATGAACATAGCACAGTAGTATAAGTAAACTTATCATAACAGTAGATGCTCAAAGGAACACTGCTGCAATAGCCACTACCTTCCTCCCTCCATCACCCTTGTTTTTTTTTTTGGTGTGTGTTTTATGCCAGGGTGTGGACATTTATTTGTTTGTTTATCCTAGCATTGTCCTTTCAGGGCTCAGCTTTCCTCTCTCTCTGTTGGCATGAAAGCTATGGAGGGCTTGGTGCCCAAACATGGCATTTGGTCTGCTCAGCTCGAGCTGGCTGATAGTTTGGGCACTTAGAAGGAGCCTGAATCTTTGGAAGCTGTCCCACTACTATATCCCTGTCAGCATATAACCAATATAGCTAAGGCTACTGTAACAATGATCAATATGATGAACATCTATTGAAGTCTGATTATAACTCTGTCAGATGTTAAAATATACAGAATTTTCATTAACAACTTACATATACACACACACACACACACACACACACACACACACACACACACACACACACTCACACTTATACAATAATATTTCAGACACAGGCGATAATGCCCTCTAGCCTGCCAATATATCAAAGCAGTCACCCCCTTAATAAGTGTCCAAGTTGATTTTAAAAATATCTGAATTAGTGCTTGCTTTAATATAATTTGGAAGTTTATTCCTACTAATATAATTGCAATTATTTTACAAAATAATATTTGCCTGGTTGGAATTTATACCACTATCAAGATTTAAATAATGTGTACATATTATATTCTGTATATCAGAGTGCTACAAAACTCAAGCAAACACATATTGAAACATGCAGATTCCAAAATATAGATTTACAGAACTACATAGAGTACTTGCACTGTTACTGCATTTTAATGCAGTCTTTTTATAATCAAATTATGAATCCAGCTAGTTCATAGGTTCTTATTAATCTTATATCCAAGGAGACCATCAAGAAGTTTGCCATATCACATAGTAATATTAGGAGATCAATAGTGTCCACCATTAAGTAGATTTCCTCATATACCCCAAGTGAAAATTTGAGATCTCTATCCAATCATGGACACTGGATATAAAGGCTGTCAGATTACTACTCTGCAGGATTCCAGAAATAGGGGGTATGCTGGGTTAGGTACCTGTCACTCTATTTGCCATTGCTATTATGGCAGTGCAAGGTTATGGTTCTACAGTGAGTTTTTCTTTCTACAGGTTCTGTTTAAGTGAACGAGCACAAAGAGCATGGCATCACTTATAGCATGGAAGACAAGCTGAGATCACTCCTCAAGAGCCTGATGAGAGCAACAGCACTTTCAGTCTTTCAGAGTATCAAAGGGTACAAAAACCCAAGATCTTTTTGGTGAGGAAATACTGAGGTCTCCCGGACTGGCTTGGATGTTTAACAGGGTATATGCCAAAGGGGATATATTCAATGACATGCCTCATAAAAGAGGAATAAAGTGGGATTAGATCTTCTTTTAACCTTCAGGAGTTTCCAAGAAGCATAAGGTGTGTGTGGTAGAAGGACATTTATACCCATAAAAGAGACATGGCAGTCAACAGAAAGTCTATTATCAACACAAGTACCCACGTTTCTAATGACTAATCAGACTTACATGGAATGTCATCTATATGGCATGTGGTGGTGATGGTAGCTTTAACAATGGAAACTATGCTGCACTTCTGGTGTGTGAAGCCTATCCTTAACACACCAGGCATTTGTTTGTCCAGCCCTTGCTGGATAACCTGAATGCCAGAATTGGATATGATAATATTGTCAGCAAACTTGGTTAGCCATAATCCCTTCATATTAGCTTTCAAGTCAGGAAAGTATATGCCAAACAGAAGGGAATTCAGGACAGAGCCATGTACGCTCATTTTGGCTGTGCTGGGACATAAGTTATGTTTCACATATATGTCAGTCATAGTTGAAAAGCAGATTAGAAAGTTATCATTCCATAACATTTAGAATTTACTTGAGCTAGCTTCAACCTGTCAAGTCTTTAATAAAATCTGGCCTCTTTGACTGCTTATCCTTTCTGAATCCAACCTTCAGTATCACAACCACTGCTGTATGCACTGACAATGTAATGTACTCTTACTTTCTGAAGAAACCAGTCTTAACCCTAGATGTGATTGCACTTCCCCAAACTGCAATGTAGGATGCACAGAGTCCATTTACAATGCTTCTAATAATCAGAAAATTATGACAGTACCTTTCTTAACCCCACTCAGTAAGATTAGTATCACTGAAGTATGCCTATTCATGCCTCATCACCTTAAACTAAGTGCCCTATTCAGGTAACTAAAGAGCTAGCAAAAAACAACATGATAGAATGGGTAAAAGTTGAGAAGTTAACATTTGTTCTCTGTACCACAATGGTGAAGGGTAAACCACATGTGAGTTTACTAAGCAATCTTAAACAAACAAATGCACACATTCAAAAGAGTCCAGTTTAGTTTGAATGAGAGTCTGTTTTGAGTTAGTATCCAGTTTCTAGCCTTGAAAGATCAAAGCTTGTTTCACATCCTGCTGATGAGTTTAAAGTTAACCCAGTGCAGAATGCACATTTTAAGCATTTATAAGGAGTATCACAGGACTTTCCATAGGCTTACAGGTTCACAGGTAAGTACTTGGCAGTCAAGTCTGCAGACCTTACAAGCCTAGTCAATAACCCATATTCAAAAGTTCCCATCATCCACAAAGAAGGCAGTATAAGATAGACTAAGGAAGAATTTGAGGCCAACCATCCAGTTATCTAGGTTGCCCTGACGGTGGCATTGGTGTTTCTCTGCTTGACATGCACCAGAAGTTTGTTCCAGTGCTAGGGGATATTTTGGGATATGAATCCACTTTATTTATCTATTGATGAAAGTTTAGTTCCTTTAACCTGGCATTTGAGGAATCATTTGTTCTGTGAAGGAACAGAAGGTCAAAGAAAGTGGAATATTTTGTGGCTTGAAAAGGTAGGCACAGATCCCAAGGAGGTGTCTATAAGAAACTGAGTATAGAGAAAGGCAGTTGCCAGTCTGTTCTGATAACTAAAACTTTTAAGGCACAGTTAAGAATCTGTGAAGTTTCTCAAGTTGAGTGGTATGTTTAGACAAATACATGCCAAAAGGGGCATTAAATGCAATTACTTGTCTGGTGAAATACAAATAAAGGGGAGCTAAGATGTCTTTGGATGTACAGAAGATACCACTGGAAATCAAATGAGTCAAACAGAAGGCTTTTTTAACTATTGCAGAAATATGGTGGTCAAAAGATAAGGAAATATTAATAAAAGTGCCTAGATCTCTTACAAATGTCTCTGATTGGCGAGGTGTGTCATCTATATGGTATGGGAAAATATTTTACTTACGAAAATGAACTAAACTACATTTTTTTTTAATTTGAGATCACTATCTTTGCACCAATAACTAACATACTATAACCCCTGTTGCAGCAATTATGAGTTTGTGGAAAATCAAATAACAATTACAAATTTATAGCTGTCTGCAAACACAGATACCGACAGACCAGGACTGTTGGCCTGAAGGTCTGAGAAATAGATGTTAAATAGAAAAGGGCTCAACACTGAGTCATGTAATGCACCAGTGGTAACTTTCTTGCTTTCAGAAGTGGCACTCTAACCATATGGGTTCTGTCAGACAACCAGTCAGCTATCCACCACATAGCATAAAGCTTTATGTTCAGATTTACAAGTTTGTCAATGATGTCTGCATGGGGAATAGTGTCAAATGCCTTAGCCGATCCAGATGTCCTCTGTGTACTGTGTGACTGCTTTAGTGACCTTTTCATAGAAATTAATGAAGTTGAAGAGGCAAGATCTTCCTCTGAAAAAACAAACTGATGAGTATCTAAGGTTAACAGAGTTTCAATGTCCACATTAATGAGGTCTGAATTAATACATTCCAAACATTTCCATTTGAGACTACTGAGACTAATGGGGTCTATATTTATCAGGGTCTGTTGTTGAGCCATCCTTGTGCAACAGCATTACAATAGCTGATTTTCAGGCTTCAGGAGTATAACCAGTGGAGATGTTTAAAGAGGTTAATTAAGAGCTTAGATAGGCCACATCTTGTCCTGTTCGTAAGACAACCTGGTATGCAATCTTAGCCCATGGATGGGGTGTTCCTAATTTTTGAAAGGGATGAAATGACTTGTTCCATAGTAGTTAATGAGATGGCCATGACTGTAGAGTTTACTGAATAGTGATAACTGTAGGAGGAGTAAAATTTGCACTAAATTTGTCAGTTAGAATATTATCTATTTCCTTTGAGTGGGCAGTATTACTGTGGACAAGCTCCAGACATTCCTGCATGCATTTTTAACTTCCTGACATAGCAAAGAAAGATCTGTAGCTATTTTAGGTCCTAGTGGCTACTTAAGTTCATATACAGCTTTGAGCTTCATAATGGTTTCCATAAGCTCTTTACTAGTTGTTTAAGTGTTTTCTTAAACTAAGTAGAATAAAACTTCTTATAAGAATTAACCAATTTCCTTCCTTAATTTATGCAGGTATTCCAACACAGAGGTTTGCTTGTAAATTTCTCGTTATGTTTGGTGTGGCTAGGGACCACTTTATCAATATAACTATTTAAATGGGAGTAGAAGTCAGAGGCATAAGCAACAGTGTGTTAGAAATGGGATCTATCGGAGGAGGATTACAGTGGAATTTATTTATATCATCAAATAGCTAAAGAAGCTTTGCTTTTGAGAAGTCCCTAAAGACAGAGGTATTTGCAGGGGAAGTACCAGCAGTTGTACAGGAAAATATCACTAATTTATGGTTTGATTTAACTAAAGATAACACATTTGGAGTTATCCAAGATCCATGTTTATGAGGATAAGATTAAAGATGCTGATTGGGGTGCCCCAGTTGGATGGTTAAACAACTGTAAAAAGGAGTTAGCATTCAAAATGGCAAGGAAGCATTGAGTATGCTGACCAGTGGCAGTGCAAGTCAGTCCATTTATTGATGGAAAGTTGTAGTCACTCAGTAGAAAGGTATATATTTAATGGGAATTTCATCTAAGGTGTTAAGATAGCTTTCATGTTTACTAGGGGGACACAATGGGTATTCTATAATTAGCTATGAAATAGTAATTAGTCTTGTTTAGAGGGTTTTACACATCTGTAAATTCAAATTTGGTGTCCCAAGGAATTTGTCATGAGGTGATGATGTCCTTGACAAAAACTTAAACTCTTCCACAATTGCCAGCAGGTCTGAAGACATGAACAACACTATACCCAGAAATATTTTCATTGTTTTGAAACAGTGTTTCTCTAGTGACACATACATAAATATATAAATGTGTTCAAGTTGTAGGACAGCCTCAATTTCTGGCATTTTTTAGACTATTGCATTGAGAACAGCTACTGTAACATGTTCCATACTATGAGGTTAGAATATACAGCAGATGGACTCTGCCTAAAAAGCACTATGGAGGAAGTAAAACCTTTAGCCAGAATGTGAAGGTATTTGTAACAGAGGTGCAGACCATCCCCGACAAACCTGGAAGACTTGCCAGCCATCTCATCCCAAGCTGACATATACTGGATCCTCTTAGAACTACACTAGCTACATAGCCAACTATTAACGCCAATTATCTTGTCTTTGAATCTCCTCATCATTCTGGGTGATGGCAAAATACCACTCAAGACCAGTGACTTTCCTGCCATGGACACATACATAGCAAGCTCAACCATATCATTATGCATGTCCCTCTGGGTAGAATGCCTAAGACCATGCATCCCCACACAAGTGGGCCACTATCGGGATGTAATCACACTTATCAGGATGAAGTGGTGTAAGCGCTCTTGTTATGTCCTGGATCCCAGTTTCAGAAAGACAACTGTCATCCTATTCTTATCCAACCTAGTGAACATGGTATTGGTACATCTGAAAATAGAGTAATAGGTTCATAGGTTGATACTAGGCTATCTGCCCTAGGGCATTTATAAGCCTAGCCAGAGTGTGTTTTGCTTTCGCCACCCATTTTAAATTAACTTTGCTATTCCCTTTTTCGAGGTTAGTATACTGTGCCTCTGTCTAACAGTGACACAGAAGTGATACCTGGGGTAAACCTACGATCTCCCATCCACTCATCAAGATTCCTCTTGAAGAAAGTCAATGAGGGACTCTGCCTAACCTGGACTGGGATTTTATTCCAGAGTGAAGGGAGCCTCTGGGTTATGAATCTGTCCCTCCAGCATGTCCTATTTATTTCAGTGCTGAGGTTCAAGTCTCTCGAGCGTGTAGCTCGATGGGATTTGGATTTTCTGAGGTGCAGCATGTCCATTAATTCCGGGTTGGACATGGCTTTATACGTCAGGCACAGATCGCCTCTGAGCAGGTGGTATGCCACTGAGTAGAGCTGGAGTTTATTTAACCGGGCAGCATATGGCATCTGTTTGAGCCCTTTGATCCTCTTGGTGAGGTACTTTTGGGGTCTTTCCAGTTGCTGCAGGTGTCTGGTAAGGTACATCCCAAAAGGGGCATTGTACTCAATTATGGGCCTGATGAGGGATGAGTAAAGAGGCACGATGACCTCCCCTGATCTAGATGTGAATCCCTTCATGATTAGGTGGGCTATATAAAATGTTCTTCTAACCACTTTGGCCACGTGGTTGTCAAATGAGAGATTGCTATCAACCTGGGTCCCCAGGTCCCTAATTACTTCTTCTGTACTTAATGGATTACCACCTATGTGGTAATTTGTGGGCACTTTGTTTTTGCCAAAGGGGATGACTATACACTTTTTGGCATTTAGCTTGAGGCCATGGCTCTGGCACCAGTTGTCTGTTTCTATGAGGCCCTTTTGGAGGATGCTTGTGTCGGCTGGAGAGTTGATTATGGTGCCCAGTTTGCAGTCATCTGTGAACTTGGTTAGCCACAGTCCTTCCATGTTGGCCTGTACCTCCGAGAAATATATATCGAACAAGAGAGGTCCCAGGACTGAGCCTTGTGGGACGCCACTTGAAACTGGTTTGGAGTCAGACATGGCTCCAGCAATTCTAACCATGTGGGTTCTGTCCTTGAGCCAGTTTGCAACCCATCTAGTGACATAGGGGTTTATATTTAAGCTGGTGAGCTTATCTATAATGCCCGAGTGGGGTATTGTATCGAAGGCTTTTGTGAGGTCCAGGTAGGCTGTGTGGACCACCTTCCCCTCGTCAATGGCCTTGGTGACTGTTTCAAAGAAATTGACCAGGTTTAAGAGGCAGGATCTGCCCTTAACAAAGCCGAACTGGGTAGGATCCAGTGTCTGTAGGTCCCCAATATCTTTATTTATGAGGTCCATGATGATCCTTTCCATAGCTTTGCAGACCAAGCTAGTCAGGCTTATGGGCGATAGTTTCCAGGATCCGTTGAGGCACCACCTTTGTGGAGAGGGACCACTGTTGCTGTACGCCACTGTTTGGGTACATATCCTGTAGTAAGGCTGAGATTGAACAGTAGTTTTATGTTTGGGTTTAGCTCTTCTTGGAGTTCATGTAGGACGCAGCCCGGGACACTGTCTGGTCCCATTGATGCTGTGTTTTTTGCTTTGGAGAGGGCGGCTCTTACCTGAGCATCTGAGATGTCAGGTGGGCAGCACTCTGCTGGGATAGATATTTGCCCTTTTGGTGGGGGGGGAGTTTGCGCTGAACCTGTCAGCTAGGATGTTGGCAATGTCTGTGGGTTTGGTGTATTTTTTGTCATTTTGGACTAATTCTGTGCATATCTGGGAATTCCCACCCAGGTTCCTAACATAACTAAAGAAAGCCTTGTGATTATCTTTAGTGCCTTGTGCAATTTTTCTCTCGAAGCTGGCCTTAGACAATTTTATGAGTGCCCGTAGTTTTTTTGCTAATACTGATCAGAGATGCCTTCCCTTTTTGGGATTTTGCTCTATCATGTAGTAGCTTCCTCCTTCTATTGTATAGTTTGTTTATGGCTGAGGTCCACCAGGCAGGACGTCTGCCTTTGGAGGCTTGGGTCTTGGTTTTATTTGGGATTGCATGATCCATGCATTCCTGACGGTGTTCATAGAATGCGTTTATAAAGGATTCTGCGGTCTGGGCCATATTTTCCACAGGCCCGGCGGCTTTGAAGGATTCCACCTTGGTTTTGAGGAGTGTGAAATTTGCTTTAGAGAGGTTTTTCACTGTGGTTTTCTGGGCAGAGGGTGGGGTTGGGATGTGAATATCCAGTGAGATTAGTTTATGGTCTGATCTTACCAGTGAAGGATACACTTCTGGTCTGGAGCATAGAGTCCCCATGTTGGTGATGATCAGGTCCAGTATGTTTTCCCCTCTTGTGGGAGTGGTAACAAGTTGTTCCATAGCATTTGAGTTTATAAATTCTAGGAACCTTTGGGCTAGGGTGTTGGAGTTAGAGTAATGCTCCCAGTCTATGTTTGGGTAGTTGAAGTTGCCCAATATAATGGTGTTTGGAGAGACCTTCATATTTTCCAGTGTTCTCAGGAAGGCCGAGTGGGGTTCCTGGGTTTGGGAGGGTGGTCTGTAGCAGGCTATAAACTGGAAAGCAGTTTTACCCACTGTTAGTTGCACATGGATAGTCTCTGATGCTTTGTGCTGTGCCACCAACCTGGAGGTGTGGGTATCTTTGACGAATATTGATACTCCCCCTCCTTTTGTGGTTTGGTCCAAGTTTTGGGGCCGAAAAGCATGGTATGAGGTATAACCTGGTAGTGCTGGGGTGCTCTCGGGAACCTTGAACCAGGTTTCTGTTACTGCACAGCTATCGATGTTCTCCATGCTAAGGAGAGTTTCGAGTGCGTGCATCTTGAGGTTTAGACTTCTGGCGTTGAGTAGCATTACTCTTAGTTTCTTATCCCTTGTGATACCTATGGAGGTGGGTTTGTCTTTTGACCCTTGCCTAAAAAAGGCACTATGGGGGTAGCAAGAGCCTTTGTCAATATCCGAAAGCCCAGGGGTGACAGGTGCAAGCAGTCCCTAGCAAAGCATCATGGCTTGTCGAGCATGTCATCCCAGGCTGACAGGCATTGGATCCCCTTTGAATGACACCAATACTTAAGCCAATTGTTGAAATTGATCATCTTGTCTTCATATTGTGGCATCATTCTTGGTGAGGGTAAGATGCTACTCAAGGTCAGGGTCATACCGGCCTGGGCTACATGCTCAGAGAGCTCCTCTATGTCTGTTTTCATGTAGTCCAGGGAGGTACGTCTCAGGTCATTCACACCAGCATGGACAATGACTGAGTAATCTATTACTAAAGCACTACTTTATGGACATGTAGTCTCAGTGGGGCTTAAGGGCTTGGATTCTGCATCTTTGAGCCTTTTAGAGGTTTGTGTACTGGCTGTGAGTGTGCAGAGTGAATGTTGTGCTGCTGTGAGAACTAATGGCTGAAGTTTCTTTGTCCTTAGCCTGGGAAGCTTAGGCAGTGCTCTCTTAACAACCTCAGAGTAAGATGGCTTAGTGAAGGAGGTGACTGTGTGTGTGTGTGTGTGTGTGTGTGTGTGTGTGTGTGTGTGTGTGTGTGTGTGTGTGTGTGTGTGTGTGAGTGTATGTGTGTGTGTGCGTGTGTGTTGTGCTTACTGAATGTCCTTTGAAGTGAGAAGGTGGCCTCCAAAGTCAGTAAATACTTACACTTCTCACATACTGAATCACTGTAAGGTAACAATAAAAAAGTTTTCAGTAAGCATGAAGCAGTTGTTACACTACCTTAAAATACCTAGTGCTATCATGCTGGCTACAGAAGGGGCAAATGCTGACTGAAATTCTGTAATGACCAATACAAATGCAGGACTTGACTTTATTATATCCCTTTATAATATTTTAGAAAGTGATTCTGCTCCTTACACACACACACACACATACACACACACACACACACACACGCACACACACTCACATATTTCATACGAGAGACTTACCTGGTGACAGTTCATGCTTCATAATCTGAATGATGCAGACAAGTGAGAGGATGCAGCCTTGATGAACTACAGAGCAAACAGCATATTCCTCTCTTTCTTCCTACTATTGTTTATATATATATATATATATAAAATGTTTATTATTTATTTATCCTTAGTTTACCACTTTAGTCTCACTAGACTAGAGGCCTCTTCTCAGAGGGAGTCCCGATCTGGTATTTATACTGACTAGGGAAATGTGACCTGAGAACTGGCAAAATTCCTCAACTACTCTTTTCACCAAGTGGCATAGGATCTTTGACATACACCTGAGCTACAATATACTCAGACAGAAGGGGCCTTAGTTTATCGTCTCATCAGTAATATATTTCTGAAATATTTTTCACTGTTTGAACCATTCTGAACTGGCCTGCTCGACCAAGGGTACCTCGCTACAGATGTGATATGCTGAAATTCTGAATGTTGTGAAAAAATGTTCAAAATTCTTGACTTACAACATGGATGATCTGTAATAAGTATGTCAGGGATACCATGTTCAGAAAAAAAGGATTTCATCAGCACAATGACAGTTTATGAAGACGTATCTTTCAACCTGATGATCTCAGGGTACTTTGTATATTAGTCAACACAGACTTTGTACTGAGTGTCCTTAAACTGAAATAAATCAAAAGAAACTTTACTCTGTGGTCTAGCTGGAAATTTTGAGATATAACTGAATCTCTGGTGTTGCTTCAGTGATACATCACAGATCTGGCAGTCGTTTATCATCAACTCACTTTTTCTTGACAACCCTGATCAAAGCATCATATCTCGTGCCCTTTCTTTATATGTTTTATTTACTTCTGCATTGTTGACCAGGTTAGCACTGCTGAGCAAAGCCCATTTTTAGAGAAGACCCTCTTATTCTTCTTCTTCTTTCGGCTGCTCCTGTTAGGGGTCGCCACAGCAGATCATCTGTTTCCATTTCTTCCTGTCTTCTGCATCTTGCTCTGTCACACCAACCACCTGCATGTCCTCTCTCACCACATCCATAAACCTTATCTTAGGCCTTCCTCTTTTCCTGTTACCTGGCAGCTTCATCCTTAGCATCTTTTTCCCAATATACTCTGCATCCCTCCTCAGCAAATGTCCAAACCAACGTAATCTTGCCTCTCTGGCTTTGTCTCCAAACCTTCCAACCTGGACTGACCCTCTAATATACTTATTCCTAATCCTGTCCACCCTCATCACACCCAGTGAAAATCTTAACATCTTCAACTCTGCCATGTCAAGCTCTGACTCCTGCCTTTTTGTCAATGCCACTGTCTCCAACCCATATAACATAGCTGGTCTCACTACCCTCTTGTAGACCTTCCCTTTCACCCTTACTGGTACTCATCTATCACAAATCACTCCTGACACCCTTCTCCACCCACTCCATCCTGCCTGTACTCTCTTCTTCACCTCTCTTCCACACTCACCATTACTCTGAACTGTTGATCCCAAGTATTTAAACTCATCCACCTTCACCACCTCTACTCCCTCCATCCTCACCATTCCTCTACCCTCCCTCTCATTCACACACTTATATTCTGTCTTAGTCCTGCTGACCTTCATTCCTCTTCTCTCTAGAGCATATCTCTACCTCTCCAGGATCTCCTCCACCTGTTCCCTACTCTCACTACAGATCACAATGTCATCTGCAAACATCATAGTCCACGGGAACTCCTGTCTGATCTCATCTGTCGATCTGTCCATCACCATTGCAAATAAGAAAGGGCTCAGAGCTGATCCTTGATGTAATCCCACCTCCACCTTACACGCATCAGTCACTCCCACCACAGACCTCACTGCTGTCACACTACCCTCGTACATATCCTGTACCACTCTTACATACTTCTCTGACACTCCCGACTTCCTCATACAATACCACAACTCCTCCCTAGGCACCCTATCATATGCTTTCTCTAAGTCCACAAAGACACAATGCAACTCCTTCTGACCTTCTCTGTACTTCTTCATCAACACTCTCAGAGCAAACATCGCATCTGTAGTGCTCTTTCCTTCTCTTTTTCTCTTTCTAGAGAAGACCCAGGAGGAGAAAAATCAAAAAATGAAATGAATACAAAAAAGAAACATGATAGTAGCAATATAAATACAAAAAAGAATTACAACAGTAGTATAATATAATTCCTGAGGCCTAACAGTCTATACTGCAATTATGTACAAATTAATGTATCTGCTAGTAGGTGAAATACTGACTCTGTGACCATGCCAATTGTCTCTGAATGCAGCGTGTTGAGGAAACAGCAGTTACAGCATATGATTATGGCTCAGTTATTAACAAGCTGCTTCCTGTAGTTAATGTTTGACTCTTTCTACCTCCACTTTCTTAGTGAGTGAATCTGAGTAAGTCACAGGCAGGCAGTGCTCCTAGGTCACCCCTGAAAATGGATAATTTGTGCACTGGGCTTAACTGATTAGCAAATATTTATTTATTTAGCTAGTTATTTGCATTTATTGACCAGGATAGTCCAACTGGGCAAAAACCCTTTCAGTGGAGGTCCGGGGGAAAAAGCTCCCTATTTACATATTAAAACATTAGAAACAAAGCATGTGATTACAATTCTTAAACTACCCAAAGTGGGTTTCAGAAATATAAAAAGCTTCTAAAAACATACATAGGCATGAACAAAAGAAAAAAATTGCATAGCATGCGTATGCTGTTTACAAAAGTGGATGCCAGAACTTCAAGTTGACTCTATACAAGTAGAAAAAAAGAAGTTACGGTCTTACCATAACATTCTATCTGTGTTGTAGATCTTTATTCATTCCTTACAGATGGGCTTCGGTTCTGAACTCGGAACAGACTTGGCCAATACACAAGCTCGCACCAGCCAAAAAACCCTCGAGCTAAGTCCTACCCATACTGCCCCTCTCCTTCTATCTTCAGAATGAGTTTGCCAACCAGGAATAGCAACAATGGAGGCCCTATCTGAGCAAATGCCCTATCAAGCAGTCAGGACCAGAAAGGATCCCCCAAAAGTCTTTAGGTAGGGGTTAGGAGGGTGGAACATAAGGAATAAATAAAGATCTACAATGCAGATGGAACTTTATGGTAAGAACATAACTTCTTTATCTGATGTTGTAAATCTTCATTCATTCCTTACTGATGGGACTGAGTCCCCAGCTACTTTATGTCCTGGGCAGCCCTATGGAAGGATATTCCTGAGCACCATTGAGCCAAAGGATGCTCTTCCCCTGGAGGCCATATCCAATTTGTAATGAGTGATAAACTTATGGGGGGTTGCCCAAGTGGCTGGTGCACAGATGTCATCCATACAGACTCTGGAATGAAAGGCCATCGAAGTGGACACTGACCTGGTGGAATGAGCCTTGATTCTAGTAGGTAAGGTTAATTTGTTCTGTTGATAGACAAAGGTAATGCAATCTCTTAGCCATTTTGACAAGGTGACTTTGGAAACAGCTTTGCCCAATTTGGGGCCTGAAAAGGCTATGAACAGCATGTGGTTGCCTATGTACATCCAACAGGTATAAACAGTATTCACCTTTGTTAGAAAATTTTGGGAAAAAGACTGGTAAATCAATGGACTGGTTGAGATTTTAATTTGAGATACCTTTGGGTAAATAGGAAGGGTTAGTTCAAAGTGATACTCTTTCATTATAGAAAATCAAATAAGGGCAATTAACACACTAGGCCTGTAACTCTGATATCCTCCTGGCTGAAGTGATGGCTACCAGGAATAGAGCTTTCCATGACAGAAACTTTATGTCACATGTGGCAGAAGATTTGAAGGGAGAACAGGTCAGGGTTTTTAAGATCAGAGTCAAATTCCAAGGTTCAGTAGGTTTTTTAATAGGAGGTCTCAGGTGCAGGACTCCTTTCATAAATGCCTTGTAAAGACGGTGGGACATTAATGAAGCATCGTTAAAACCATCATAAAAATTGGCGATAGCCACTAAATGAACTGTAATAGTAGAGGCTGAGGCTCCAGAACGGAGTAGAGTTGAAAGGTATTTTAAAACTTTATGAACTGGGACTGAGAATGAGTCTAGTCCTTGTTCTTTAGCCCAGATTACAAACCTGACCCATTTGCTGTGATAGAGTTTCCTGGTGGCTGGTTTATGAGAAGCCAGAAGAATCTTTCGCACTGGAGAAGATAGGTTTATCTGCCTGGCAATCAGTGGAATTGGAGATACTAAGCGGTCATCTTGAGACTGTGAAGGTTGAGATGGTCCAGCCCTTGCGGGTGAATAGGAGTCCCGGGGTTAGATCCACGGTCCACGGACGGTGAACCAAGTGAGGCCATAGAAAGGGGAACCAAACATGATGGGGGCAATAGGGAGCAATGAGAATTACCTTGCTTCTCAGCCATTACGCTTTCTTCAAGAACTGTGGAATGAGGGGAATAGGGGGAAAGGCATACAGTCGACCCGGGGGCCAATCATGTATCACAGCATCTCTTGGGGACTCCCCCTGTGGAGGGATCAGAGCGAAGAAGCTGCTGGATTTGTGGTTCAAGGGGGAAGCAAAGAGGTTGCAGCAAGGTCAGCCACAATGATGAAAAATTTGTGTTGCTACTACAGAGTTAAGAGGCCACTCGTGAGGCATCAAAATGTTTCTGCTCAGTTTGTCTTCAATGAGATTGGAGTTCCCGGGAATGTGTGTTGCTAAGAGAAAGTAGTTTTGAAGCTATCGCCCATTGCCACACTCTGAGGGCTTCCTGGCATAATGGGTAGGATCTGGTTCCTCCTTGATTGTTGATGTACCTGACTACTGACATATTGTATATTTGGATAGAAAATGTCCCCGATGGAAGGGTTGTTTGGAATGTTTGTAACACTAGGAGCACCTTCCTCAGTTCTAGGACATTGATATACAACTTGGCCATCTTTGGGTGACCAAGCGCCTCGGACAGTCTTTCCCCAAAAATGCCTCCCATCAGGGAAGCATCCGTGGTCACTGTGGCCTTGGTTTGAGGGGAGGTGACACCATAACTCCTCCTCTGGCTTCATCCACCAAGTCAAATCTTGTTTGCATCAGTTTGTTATGCGGATTGGGTGAGACATGGAAAAAGTCGAAAGAGACCATTGAGATGCTAGGAGCCATTGGAGTAGCCTCATATGGAATCTTACTAGTAGAACCAGTGGGATTGTAGCTGCCATTGAGCCCAGGAGCTGTAGAACCAGTCAAGCCGGGACAAGATATTGAGAGAGTATTATCTGAAGTTGAGGTCTTAATCTTAGTAGCCTGTGATGAGGTAAGGCGACTCGGCAAGATATTGTGTTGAATGTTGCCCCAATGAACTCTAAGCATTGAGTCGGTACCAGCTTTGACTCTTCTGTGTTTGTTGAGATCCCTAGCTTTTCTGCCAGATTCTGAGTGTACAATATGGCTTGAAGCAGTAGACTCCTGGTTGGAGCAGTAAGGAGCCAATCTTCTAGATATGGAAACTCACAGAATCCTTGTAGCCTCAGGTGATCTACTACTACCATGCATTTGGTGAACACCCTGGGGGCTGTGGAGAGACCAAAGGGCAGTACTCAAAATTGGTAATGACTGGCTCCCAGCTGGAAGCGGAGGTATCTTCTGGATCATTTGTCCATTTTTATGTGGTAATACGCATTCTGAAGATCTGTCGAGCATGTCCAGTCATCCTTTTCCAGAAATGGAAAAATAGACTGAACCATGACGATCCGGAATTTTTCTTGTTTGACAAACTTGTTCAGTACACTGAAATCCAGAATTGGTCTCTAGTCCCCTGTCTTCTTTGGCACTAAAAAGAACCTTGAGTAAAATCCGGATCCGGATCCTATTTGGTCTGGTGGGACTGGTTGGATGACTCTTTTCATAGCAGCATTAGGACTTCTAGTGTTGCTGCATCCCTCTGACTGGGTTGAACATCGGGGATTCGCCTTAGAGGCTTGGGGTAAAGATCGAAGGGGATATGGTAACCTCTGGTCATTATCCTTTGTGCCCATAAATTAAGAAGTTATGTACTCACCATAATGTTCCATCTGAGTAGGTAAACTTCATTTGTCAGCAACCTATGGGTTATCGGATCCATATTGGATCCGAGCCGGCAGTTTCCAACAGCTGAGATCTGATCCCCAAGCTCCTCCCCCTACCCATAATCCCCTGCCATCCCTTACTGACCTCAGATCAAGTTTGCCTAAAAGCAACACCTGCAATATCATAAAAGAGGAGACCTCTATATGTTAACCGGGATACAATCCGTCATGACACAGGAATACCATGAACATCCAAGTAGGTCAGGGGGATGGAGGGAGGGACGGTTGCTGACAAATGAAGTTTACCTACTCAGATGGAACGTTATGGTGAGTACATAATTTCTTAATCTGAAGTAGTTAACTTCATTTGTGCATCAACCTATGGGACAGAGTCCCCAGCTACCTGAATCTTGGGAGGCCCTCATGGAAGGATGTTCCGGAGCACTGCAGAGCCAAAGGATGCTCTTCCTCTGGAGACAATATCCAGCTTATAGTGGTTTATAAAGGTATGAGATGAAGCCCATGAGGCTGCTGAGCAAATGTCATCCAAAGATACTCTAGAACGCAAAGCAGCGGAGGTCGAAATAGTCCGAGTAGAATGGACATGGACTCCCTGAGGTGCAGGCCGGCCAGAACTCTCATAAGCCAGAAGAATACACTGGGAAATCCACCTGGACAATGTGACTTTCGAAACAGGTTTCCCCAGACTAGGTTTAGCAAAGGATACAAACAGCTGGTCTGATTCCCTGTGACCAGCTGTCCTGTGTAAATAGAATCGTAGTTGTCTGTGTACATCTAAGGAATGCAACTTGTACTCACACTTATTCTGATAATTGGAAAAGAAGACTGGTAAGTTAATAGACTGGTTGATGTTAGATTTGGACGCAATTTTGGGCAGAAAGGAGGGATTGGTCCTGAGGGATACTCTATCTTTGTGGAAAGTCAAGTACGGTGGCTTAGCGCAAAGGGCTTGAAGTTCCGAAACCCTTCTTGCCGAAGTAATGGCAACAAGAAAAGCTGTTTTCCAGGATAAGAATTTGAGATCCACCGAAGCTGCAGGCTCAAAGGGAGAAGTTGTTAAAGCCTGGAGTACCAGTGCTAAATCCCAAGGAGGGACTACATCCTTCACCGGGGATCTTAGTAAGAAGGTGCCTTTTAAGAAGGCCTTGCATAATCTGGACGAGGTCAAAGAACCCAGATCACATCCAGCATGGTAATGAGAGATAGCTGCCAATTGTACTTTGACTGTGGAGGAGCTAGCACCTTGGTCAAATAACCCCGATAGAAAGTCTAATATTGCTGGCAATGGAGCTGTGAAGGGGTCTAAGTTCTTGTGCTCCGCCCAGATAGAAAAATGTTTCCATTTGCTATTATAAACCCTTCTAGTAGACGGCTTGTGAGAAGCTACTAGGATGGCTTTGACCGGGGAAGAGATACCAGGAGTCCTAGCTAACAGTGGAACTGGATCAACCATGCCGTGAGCTTGAGGTTGTTCAGGTTCGGGGTCGGCAGGCCCAATGGGTGAGAAATCAGATCCGGAATGGGATCTAGAATCCAAGGAGGATTCACCAGATGAGACCATAGATATGGGAACCACGCCTGACGAGGCCAGAATGGGGCTATGAGTATTATTCTGCTCCCCAACCGTCTGGCTTTCTGCAGAAACTTCATCATCAGGGTAAGTGCAGGGTAAGCATAAAGTAGACCGGGTGGCCAAACATACACCAGAGCATCTCTTGGAGATTCCCCGGGTGGGGAAATTAGAGCGAAGTAGTCGTTGTACTTTGTGTTTGAGGGAGAGGTGAAAAGATCGCAACGAGGTTGACCCCATTTGGAGAAAATCTGCTTCGCTACTTTGAGATTCAGAGACCACTCGTACGGCGAGAGGATGGTGCGACTCAATCTGTCTGCTAGGATGTTGGACCATCCCAGAATGTGCGTCGCTATGAGAAAACGGTTGGTGGAAATCGCCCATTCCCACACTCTCATGGCCTCTCGACAAAGTGGATAGTACCTGGTTCCCCCTTGTTTGTTGATATACCAGATGACCAACATGTTGTCCGTCTGGATGGCAATTGTCCCGACGGGAAGAAGGCTCTGTAGTGCTTGCAACGCTAACAGCGCAGCCCTCATCTCTAGGACATTGATATGCAGTGAGGTCTCCACATGGTTCCATGTGCCTTGGATGGTCCTGCCCAAACAATGCCCCCCCCGCCCGAGGCGAGAGGTGTCCGTGGTCACTGTGGTTAAGGGAGGGGACATAGAAAAGGGGCGCCCCTTCTGGAGGTCCGGAGATTGGAGCCACCACAAGAGGGCTCTCCTGCAAACCCTGCTCAGAGGAACAGGATGGCTCAGGGGGTAATGAAGGAAGGACCATTGGACTTGGAGGGTCCATTGCATGATTCTCATATTTAGGAGCGCCATGGGCAAAAGGTTGATGGTTGCTGCCATCGAGCCTAACGCTCTCAGAACCAATTCCGCCGGAGGGGCTGGGCAGTGAAGAATGGCCTGCACATGAAGTTTTAAAGACTGCAGCCGGTCTGGAGTCAAGAAGGCTATAAGCTGATTTGTGTTCAACCTGGCTCCGATGAAATTTATGACCTGAGTTGGAAGAAGGGAAGATTTTCCCACATTGATCGTGATCCCCAGCTGGGGAGCTAGGTGACGAAAATAATTCCTGGCCGTGCAGAGTAGATGCCTTGTGGGGGCGGTCAGGAGCCAGTTGTCCAGGTACGGAAAGACCTGAATTCCCTGGAGTCTCAGGTGGGCCACTACCACAGTTAACACTTTGATGAACACCCTGGGGGCTGTGGTGAGACCAAAGGGGAGGACCCTGAATTGGTAATGGCTGGCTCCTAGCCTGAAGCAGAGAAACCTCCTGGACCGTCTGTCCATCAAGATGTGGCAGTACGCGTCCTTGAGGTCTATGGAGCACATCCAGTCATTCTCCTGCAAGAGGGGGAGAATGGATTGAAGGGTGACCATCCGGAACTTTTCTTTGGTTACCGCCAGGTTCAAGAGAGAAAGGTCAAGGATTGGTCTTAAGTCCCCTGTCTTTTTTGGCACCAAGAAGAACCTGGAGTAAAAGCCTGATCCGTACTGGTCTGCGGGGACATGCTGGATGGCTCCCTTTTCTAGAAGCCGCTGAATTTCCGTTGCTGCGGCCTCCCTCTGATCGGGTGGGACATTGGGGAGGGATCTGGATCTGAGAGGGGGATGGAGAAACGGAATCTTGTAGCCTCTGGATATAATCCGAAGCACCCAGCGGTCTGTTGTGATGGACTCCCAAGCTGCTAGGTGCTCTGAGAAATGTCCCCCGACTGCCTCCAGAGTGGAGCAGTCGGGTAACCCCTCAGGGTTGCTGCATGGGCCGATCAGAGAAAGGTTCTCTGGACCCAAAGTTTTTTGGGCCCCCTCTGCCTCTAGGGCGGCGTCCACCCTGTCCTCCTCATCCCCTGAAGGACGGGGGGTCCTGAGCGAAACGGGACTGCTGAGACTTCTGGAACCACATCTTCTTCTGTCCCTTTTGGTTCTTGGAGAAGGAGCTCTGGGGAGCAGAGAAGCGGACTCCGACGGCAGACAGCGTCTTCCCGTCTTTCTCGCTCTGGACCAAGGTGTCGCGTACGGTCTTGCCAAAGAGGGCAGAACCATCAAACGGGGTGTTAGCAAATGATGCCTTAAAGGATTCCGCGAAATCACAATGGCGGAGCCACGCCTGTCACCTTAGGATGACGCCCGCTCCGCTAGCTCTAGTGGCTCCCTCCATAGCATGGGATAGTAGCCGCATAGATTTATTGGAAATAGACCTGAGAATGGCCGTTCGGGTAGAGTAAACTTGTTTGTCCTCTGCCGACATGGACTCTGGGGGCGACCCAGCGTACTCTTTGATAAGGTCCCGCTGGAGTCGTATTACATGTGCCATATAGTTCAGCGACCTTACCGAGAAGGT
The DNA here is from genome assembly GCF_019279795.1 of Protopterus annectens. Taxonomy (NCBI): domain Eukaryota; kingdom Metazoa; phylum Chordata; order Ceratodontiformes; family Protopteridae; genus Protopterus; species Protopterus annectens. Next base: position 1,831,068,617 of record NC_056731.1, read on the forward strand.
GTCTGAAGCAAACACTCGCTTCCCCAAGCAGTCCATCGCCCCAGACTCCTTGCCAGGAGGATGGACCGAGGGACTCTCCTGGGCTAGTTCCCTTTTAGTGGCAGCCGCCACCAATATGGAATCTGCGGGGGACCCCTTACTCCAATGTGACCTGTCCAAGGGGGGGCTAAGAATTCTGTCCGGCCTCTTGGGAACGGGCTCCACAGTGTCTGGCTCCTTCCATGCCCTGGTAGTGATCAGGTCTACCAGGGGGTCGGCTGGAGGGGACACCCAAGAGGTAGATGGATCTGCTTCAAACGCCTCCAGAAACACGGACTTGTCTGAGGAAGGCTTTGGGGCAGACCACCCCCCTCTAATCCTGAGCATCTCCATGATGTCTCCAAATGAGATGTCTTCGGGGGGTGATCTTGGGGAGCCTTCCCCTTCCTCCAAGTCCGTGTCCTCTGTCAAGGACTCAGGGGAGTCCAAGTGCCTCCTTTTGCACTTGCGTTTGTGAGGGACTTCCTCGGGGGGGCTGTCCGAGGAAACCTCACCAACCACATCCTGTTCCAACAAAGGAATGATTTGGGACGTAAGAGCAGGCTGTCCCTGGGGCCGGGTGATGGAAGTCGGGCCCGTCTGAGAGGGAGTGCAGGGTGGGGCCGTAGCTAGGGCCGGGGACCTGGAGTCCCTCAACAGAACCCTCTCCACCATGTCGAGGCCGAAGGAGAGCTGCTCTCCCTAGGATCTGAGAGCAGACCCTCCCTCGGATCCGACAGGTGGATCGGAGCCGGCGCAGAGGTGATCGGATCCGAGGGCCCAGTATGTTCTGACCTGGTCGGAGCCAAAGGCATACTAACAGTCTCGGATCTGAAGCTCAGCTCTTGGCTCCGAGAGCTCAGATCCGCAGAAAAGGGACCCGACAGACTCGAGGGTGCCATCGGCGCCGAAGCACTCGACTCTATCGGTGCCGACAGTCCCCTGGCTCCAACGCTAGTTGGCTCCGAAGACCTCGAACCTGGGAAGCGGGTCGGGGAAGGAGCAATCGGGACAAAACATGGGGTCAAGCTCCCCCCCAGAGGGGGGGGGGAGGCAGGAGCACTCCCATCTGCAGCTGGGCCTGGAGGAACCTTCGCATCATCCTGTCCAAGTCTGCATCAGTTAAACTTCTAGTGGACCTAGAGGAGGCCACCAAGGTGGGACGGGAGTGCCGCCTCGATGACCTCGAAGGAGACCAGGCCTCCTCCTCCTCCGGCCCCAGCGAGAAGCAGGGTGAGCGGAGCCGAGAAGGAGAAGGCTCGGAAGTCTCGGGGTCCATTGCATGATTCTCATATTTAGGAGCGCCATGGGCAAAAGGTTGATGGTTGCTGCCATCGAGCCTAACGCTCTCAGAACCAATTCCGCCGGAGGGGCTGGGCAGTGAAGAATGGCCTGCACATGAAGTTTTAAAGACTGCAGCCGGTCTGGAGTCAAGAAGGCTATAAGCTGATTTGTGTTCAACCTGGCTCCGATGAAATTTATGACCTGAGTTGGAAGAAGGGAAGATTTTCCCACATTGATCGTGATCCCCAGCTGGGGAGCTAGGTGACGAAAATAATTCCTGGCCGTGCAGAGTAGATGCCTTGTGGGGGCGGTCAGGAGCCAGTTGTCCAGGTACGGAAAGACCTGAATTCCCTGGAGTCTCAGGTGGGCCACTACCACAGTTAACACTTTGATGAACACCCTGGGGCTGTGGTGAGACCAAAGGGAGGACCCTGAATTGGTAATGGCTGGCTCCTAGCCTGAAGCAGAGAAACCTCCTGGACCGCCTGTCCATCAAGATGTGGCAGTACGCGCCCTTGAGGTCTATGGAGCACATCCAGTCATTCTCCTGCAAGAGGGGAGAATGGATTGAAGGGTGACCATCCGAACTTTTCTTTGGTTACGCCAGGTTCAAGAGAGAAAGGTCAAGGATTGGTCTTAAGTCCCCTGTCTTTTTTGGCACCAAGAAGAACCTGGAGTAAAAGCCTGATCCGTACTGGTCTGCGGGGACATGCTGGATGGCTCCCTTTTCTAGAAGCCGCTGAATTTCCGTTGCTGCGGCCTCCCTCTGATCGGGTGGGACATTGGGGAGGGATCTGGATCTGAGAGGGGGATGGAGAAACGGAATCTTGTAGCCTCTGGATATAATCCGAAGCACCCAGCGGTCTGTTGTGATGGACTCCCAAGCTGCTAGGTGCTCTGAGAAATGTCCCCCGACTGCCTCCAGAGTGGAGCAGTCGGGTAACCCCTCAGGGTTGCTGCATGGGCCGATCAGAGAAAGGTTCTCTGGACCCAAAGTTTTTTGGGCCCCCTCTGCCTCTAGGGCGGCGTCCACCCTGTCCTCCTCATCCCCTGAAGGACGGGGGGTCCTGAGCGAAACGGGACTGCTGAGACTTCTGGAACCACATCTTCTTCTGTCCCTTTTGGTTCTTGGAGAAGGAGCTCTGGGGAGCAGAGAAGCGGACTCCGACGGCAGACAGCGTCTTCCCGTCTTTCTCGCTCTGGACCAAGGTGTCGCGTACGGTCTTGCCAAAGAGGGCAGAACCATCAAACGGGGTGTTAGCAAATGATGCCTTAAAGGATTCCGCGAAATCACAATGGCGGAGCCACGCCTGTCACCTTAGGATGACGCCCGCTCCGCTAGCTCTAGTGGCTCCCTCCATAGCATGGGATAGTAGCCGCATATAGATTGGAAATAGACCTGAGAATGGCCGTTCGGGTAGAGTAAACTTGTTTGTCCTCTGCCGACATGGACTCTGGGGGCGACCCAGCGTACTCTTTGATAAGGTCCCGCTGGAGTCGTATTACATGTGCCATATAGTTCAGCGACCTTACCGAGAAGGTGTCTGAAGCAAACACTCGCTTCCCCAAGCAGTCCATCGCCCCAGACTCCTTGCCAGGAGGATGGACCGAGGGACTCTCCTGGGCTAGTTCCCTTTTAGTGGCAGCCGCCACCAATATGGAATCTGCGGGGGACCCCTTACTCCAATGTGACCTGTCCAAGGGGGGGCTAAGAATTCTGTCCGGCCTCTTGGGAACGGGCTCCACAGTGTCTGGCTCCTTCCATGCCCTGGTAGTGATCAGGTCTACCAGGGGGTCGGCTGGAGGGGACACCCAAGAGGTAGATGGATCTGCTTCAAACGCCTCCAGAAACACGGACTTGTCTGAGGAAGGCTTTGGGGCAGACCACCCCCCTCTAATCCTGAGCATCTCCATGATGTCTCCAAATGAGATGTCTTCGGGGGGTGATCTTGGGGAGCCTTCCCCTTCCTCCAAGTCCGTGTCCTCTGTCAAGGACTCAGGGGAGTCCAAGTGCCTCCTTTTGCACTTGCGTTTGTGAGGGACTTCCTCGGGGGGGCTGTCCGAGGAAACCTCACCAACCACATCCTGTTCCAACAAAGGAATGATTTGGGACGTAAGAGCAGGCTGTCCCTGGGGCCGGGTGATGGAAGTCGGGCCCGTCTGAGAGGGAGTGCAGGGTGGGGCCGTAGCTAGGGCCGGGGACCTGGAGTCCCTCAACAGAACCCTCTCCACCATGTCGAAGGCCGAAGGAGAGCTGCTCTCCCTAGGATCTGAGAGCAGACCCTCCCTCGGATCCGACAGGTGGATCGGAGCCGGCGCAGAGGTGATCGGATCCGAGGGCCCAGTATGTTCTGACCTGGTCGGAGCCAAAGGCATACTAACAGTCTCGGATCTGAAGCTCAGCTCTTGGCTCCGAGAGCTCAGATCCGCAGAAAAGGGACCCGACAGACTCGAGGGTGCCATCGGCGCCGAAGCACTCGACTCTATCGGTGCCGACAGTCCCCTGGCTCCAACGCTAGTTGGCTCCGAAGACCTCGAACCTGGGAAGCGGGTCGGGGAAGGAGCAATCGGGACAAAACATGGGGTCAAGCTCCCCCCCAGAGGGGGGGGGGAGGCAGGAGCACTCCCATCTGCAGCTGGGCCTGGAGGAACCTTCGCATCATCCTGTCCAAGTCTGCATCAGTTAAACTTCTAGTGGACCTAGAGGAGGCCACCAAGGTGGGACGGGAGTGCCGCCTCGATGACCTCGAAGGAGACCAGGCCTCCTCCTCCTCCGGCCCCAGCGAGAAGCAGGGTGAACGGAGCCGAGAAGGAGAAGGCTCGGAAGTCTCGGGGGGAGAAGCACGCTTGGCTGGCGGGGCCGATGCAGAGGCTTCAGCCCGCCGCTTGTGATGCTTCTCCTTGCGCTTCTCACGTCTAGCTTCCCTATCCTCTTGGCCCAAGGAGGGAGGTTGAGTCCCGGCCAAGGGAAGGGAAGTAGCCGAAGGTGCTGCCGCAGCCGCGGCAGGAACCACGGGGGGACCGGAGGACGGAGCCGAATCCGGGGGCAGAAGTCCCACCAGAATCAGCTTCGACCTCCGGTCCTTGAGAGCCCTGGGGTTGAACGCTGCACAAATAGCGCAGCCGGATGACAGGTGTTCAACCCCAAGGCATAAAACGCACCGAGTGTGGCCATCCGCTGGGGAGAGCTTATGGCCTCACTCGGTACATTTAGAAAAAAATTTTTGGGGGCCTCTGCCATAGTAAACTAAAAACACACTCACTAGGCCCCAAAAACCACACACACCCTAACGCTCACGAAACGGGGGGGGGTAATACAAAAAGGGTACACTAACAAAAAAGTTTAACAAACTATTCTAAAAACACACACTCAAATTTTAGCTATCCAAAAAAAAAGAGAGGATTTTCTCACAGAATATGCCCTAAAGGCCCTGGAAGCTCGAGATCAAGCTGCTGGTGTAACCGCGGCATACTAGATCTGAGGTCAGTAAGGGATGGCAGGGGATTATGGGTAGGGGGAGGAGCTTGGGGCTCGGATCTCAGCTGTTAGAAACTGCCGGCTTGGATCCGATATGGATCCGATAACCCATAGGTTGATGCACAAATGAAGTTAACTACTTCAGATCTAATGTTATCAATTGCCCGGCTAAGTTGTGCAGAGAGAAACATCCCCTGACTGCTTCCAGAGGTAAGCAATCAGGCTGCTCTTCAGGAGCGTTGATAGGGTTGACCAGAGAAGGAATCTCTGGAGCCCTGGTTTCATGGGCCCCCTCTGTCATGGTAGGGGCATCTTCCCAATGAGATCCCCCCTGCCCAAGGGTGATTGCTCACCACGTGTGTCACGGAAAGGCCCTTGGGATTTTTTGAACCACATCTTTCTGCCTCTCTGATTCCTGGAGTAGGATTGTTGAGGGGTGGAAAAGTGTATGCCCATGGCAGATGTGGTCTTTCCATCCTTCTCACACCTGGCTAACATGTCCTTAACTTTCGGGCCAAACAGGGAAGATTCATCAACAGGAGCATTGATGAAGGAAGACATAAAGTAGTCCGCAAAGTCACATAAGCGCATCCAGGCATGACATCTCATGACAATGCCTGAAGCGTCTGCTCTAGCTGCCCCGTCGGTTGTATGAGCAATCAACCACATGGAGGAGTTGTAAATGGACTCTAGGGTGGCAAGCTGATAGGCAACTTTATCTCGCACCTCTTCATGTAATATCCCCACCAGAGTACATGAAAGTTCTGTAATCAGGTCCCTTTGGAAACATGTAAAATGAGCCATGTAGTTCAGTGACCATAAGGCGAAGTCCACTTCCCTAATCTGTCTATCATCCGGGACTCCCTGTTCAGAGGATGGACAGCTGAACTTTCTTCCGCAAGTTCTTTCTTAGTGGCCGCCACCACAACCATGGAATCTACTGCTAAACCTCTAGACTAGTGAGGGTGGTCTTCTGGTGGAGAGAGAATTTTATCAGGCCTCCGGGGGATCAGCTCAACATTGTCAGGGGCCTTCCAGGCACGCTGCAGGATGAGCTTAATCAGCTTATCTGCAGGTGGGGTCACCCAGGAAGTAGAGGGTTGAGCATAGAAGGCTTGCAAGAATATAGATTCCTCAGTAGAAGGGTTGATGGGCTTCCAGTTGCCCCTCTGTTTCAGGATTTCCAGTATGTCTCCGAATGAGACATCTTCTGAGAGTGACCATGGGGACCCTTCTACCTCATCGAAATCTGTATCTTTGGTGACAGATTCCTCAAGGGAATCAACATGCTTCCTCTTGCACGTTCTCTTTTGGGGTGGCTCCTCAGTGGGGTCTTCTAAGGAGGACTATGAAGAGCAGATGCCCTGGAGCAGGTTTCTTGCTGCTCCTGTGCTCGAAGTCCCTGTATAGTGGGCTGCATCAGCTGCATACCAGAAAGGGAATGGTCAGGTTCTGATGCTGGAGGTGCCAACTGCATGCCTGCAGAAGCAAGAACCTTCTCCATCACCTGGAAGGCAGGCCCACTGAAGAGGGATGGGAGCCCGGAATCCAGAGGGACAACCTTGGAACTGGGTCACACCCCCACTCCGATGAGCCCGCTTCCAGGATAGGAGTGTCAAGAGGACTAGGAGCTGCTGAAACAGCCAGAACCACAGATGGCGCAATAGAAAAAATTGGCACCAAACTAGGGGTCACACCAACAGACCAATTGCAGTCCAGAGGATGGATCGGCTCCAAATGGGGCGAGGTCCAAAGGGTAGGCTCCAGAACCGTGGAAGGCAACATCACAGGGACCAAAGACTTAGGCACTGGGAGAGACATAGATTCGGTACCGAGGGCTCCAAAGCCTGAGAAGAGGTTTAAGGAGGATATGTGGGAATCTGTGCAGAAAAATCTTTGGCTTCAGGTGGGAGGAAGTCTTGGAAGGGGTTGGGATTCCTCTGGCTGCTATGAGCTGATCGACAAGCCTTACCATGTCGATTTTGGAAAGACTCCTGGTGGAATGTGTAGATACTCCAGAAGGAGAGTCAGGCCTCTCAAGAAAGGGATTATATTGCTGTCCAAAAAAGGGGTCAATTGTAGGTGAGTATCTGGTCATGGGCAAAATTTTAGTTCTCAGCACTGAGGAGGATGGCACTGTGAGAGAAATCACTGCAGGTGCCGAAATTGTGTCTGGTACCAAAGTAACTATCAGTATTGAAGCAGGTATCAACGCTGTCAGTTCCGTGACAGGTGTTGCCACCGACTTCGGCACCATAGAGGTAGTCATAGTCTCTGGTGCTGTAGTAGTCGGTGCCGACAGTTTTGGTAATTTTGGTGTCTGAGAAGATTTCGGTTCCTTGGAGCTTAGAGAAGTCAGAACCGAATAGCTTCTCTTTTTCGTCCCTTTCTATGAAGGTGTTGAGACCTCCACCTCAGAAAGGGCCTCCGAAAAAGGAGTTTTTAGTAATCCCTTCAGGATTAATTTATTCTTCTTCTCTGCCAAAGTGCGAGAAGTAAAGTTTATACAAAGTGCACATGGTGGCTGTAACTGGATGTGAGGAATTCTGAGGCAGTAGACACACGAAAGATGCCCATCAGAGATGGGCATCTTTTGCCCACATTTGTCACACTGCTTGAATCTGGTCATTCCCTTTTCCGACATAGTGTCACTGTTAATAAACAGACCGAAATATATCACAAACTATGCAGTTTCTTTAATCAGAAGACAAGCTGTCCTCAAGGAAAAGACACACACACACACACACACACACACACACACACACACACACACACAAGGAAATAAATATCCTTATTTATTTATTTATTTTATAAAGGACAGAAGGGGGATACCAACAATGGTAAGAGGATTATCACAAGGGTAAGGGAGGGGGGCCTGTACCAACAATGGTACTAAGATTACCAAAGAGGTAGAAAAAGGGGAAGAAACTCACACATGAAGTAGACATGAAGTAGAATGGTAAAAAGAACTATTAAACAGTAGTGGAAGGACTAGAAATAATTTTTAGTAGAATATACATACATACATATATATATATATATATATATATATATATATATATATATATATGTAAATTTCACTACTTAGCTGAGAGCTGGCTTGGCACGTCTTGAGAAGTATGTGGCAAATGTGATCTGGGGATAGAAGGAGAGGGGCACTATGGGTAGGACTTAGCTCGAGAGTTTTTTGGCTGGCGCGAGCTTGTGTAATGGCCGAGTCGGTTCCAAGGATGGAACCGAAGCCCATCAGTAAGGAATGAATGAAGATTTACAACATCAGATGAGAGTGGTTATACAACTATGCAGTTAGAGTGTTGACGTGATTATCCAGGTACAGAGCAGGAGCATGACAGAGAGCTGGACAGGTACTGTTTGAGTCTGACTTTAAAGGATTTCAGGTTTTCTGTTTGTTACAGTTCAATTGGTATGTTGTGGTATGTTGTTCCACAATTTAGTGACATGACTTGAGTAAAGTGTGTCACAAGCTATGATTTTAGATTTACTAGAAATTAGAAGACATTTATTTCCTGAGCGTTTCTTGATGGATAAATTGTCCCTTTTCAGGTGTGACCCAGGAGCATTTCTTGCTTGAGTGACTTGCTCAGATCCACACACTAATCAAGTGGAGGTAGAAGGAATCAAACATTGTAGCCTTAATTACAGGAAACAGGATTAAAGAAAAAAAAACCAATGATGGTATAAGAGTGAGAGGTAAAATGGAAAGATGGCAACAACTACAGAAGACAAAAACTGAACAAACTAGTGGCTGTATCAGAAAATACAGAATTCTTACCATTTCTGAAAGTATGTTGGCTGTTTCATATGTAATGGCTTATTCTGTCACTTGCATTTGAATTTGCTGTTATTCAACTGCGTTTTATTCATTTTTTAATTTTTTTTCAATGTGTAATGTTGCTGTGACTCAGTTTAAATTGTTTGTACCTAAAACAACATTATACCACTTGTTGCAGCACATTCTGAGCTTATAATGGCATTTCATTAGTTTTGGCTTATTAGAACCAACATTTTCACTTCACTAGTTGCATTCTTCTTTTTTTCAATTTTTGCATTGCAGCTCATTGTCTAGGGGGATATTAACAATAACAAAATTGCTCCTGGTGGTTAAATGAATTGATCTAGAGTGCAAAGTTGTTGACGTTTTTAATCCAGACCCAACAAATGTGGAAGCATTAGGACATTCAGGTGACTGAAAACTGCAAAATGCATAAAACTGTTGAAAAGATGAAGCTTCAAGGACTCCAGATACCATAACATATACTATTCAGCTGGCTTAATATTCTTTGTAGGCACGTAACAGCTATTATAAACTGACCCATAAACAGCAGCTATGATATAAGCAAGCACTCTGTTTACTCTAATGGCAGCATCTCCCTTATCAAGACAGAGGAAATCTCATTGGCACAACAGCCCCATGGGATTCTTAAAGACATACTCACTATACAGTATGCATCACCCAAGCCACCCTGACAGAGGGGAATGGTCACTTACAGATTCCCAAAGTGACACCTATCTTCTGGTATCACACTGCTTGCATCAGCTATACTCACTGTGCAAAATGATGTTACACAAAGATGGGGGGTGTTAAACCCAAATTAACTTTTTTTTCCTCAGATTTTTGAGTAACAGTCAAACTAAATTAGTCTTGTATACATTCCAAAGTTTTGTGCTCACTGAATTTTATTTGTTCCCTCTTATGTTTGTTTCTGTCAAAGCAACCATTTATTTCTTTTCTTTTTCTTTGTGCTCTGGTACAACTTCTAAACAGCCCTGTAATGATGGCAAACTGGTATGCCAGCCACTGCAGGTGTAACCAACATTGCCACAGAAAATCCCTTGAAGGTAAGCTAATGGTTCAGAAGTTGATGACTGGAGGTAGAGCTAATCTGAGAGATGTAAACAGTTACCAATAGTTCTACCACCTAAGTGACTTTCAAAATCAATATTTTGAGATAAAATGCAGACATTAGTTAGCAGCATCACAGCTGAAGATACAGGGACAGAAAGTCAATTTAAACACTGGGCAGGCTTCTGATTCTCTTACCCCACCACCGCTGAACCACTAAGCAAATATTCCATTAACTTATACCTCATTCTTACATAATACAATAATCTATGACATGGAAATACTAGTTAACCCTACTATGAACCACAAGTATTCTGATGAGTTGTCTGTGTATATACAAAGCTACCTTAAAATGACAGTAAAAATTGTATCTTCTTTATCTATTTTAATCTGTAGCATCCTGTATTTTCTATATGGTATCTTCTTTATGTATATTAAAATGCATGCACACTGTCTTTTCTATATTTATCTTGTGTTTTGTCTATATTGTACTTAATGCAATTATGTTAAATGGAGCTTTTCTCCACAGGCCTCCGCTGAAAAAGGACATGTGTCCAGTTGGATTTTCCCAGCAAACAAATGTAAAATAAATAAATAAATTATCTACTTCAAACCAAAGTCGGCAAAACTGCATTGGGTCCTATTGTTAATGTGGTAGGTTACATAGCAACATTCCAAAACAGTACTTTATTTCTTAGCATAACAAAGTTATATACAAAACCTTGTATTTAGCATGCAAGTGAACTGGTCCTTGGGACCCATTTCAACCACGACTTGGACCATAAGAGCAAAAGAAACTGCAATTAATGCATATAGATAATTTATAGCAGTTCATCAACTAATGTGTTTGGGGAAAAAAACACACAGAAACATTGAGATAACATGCACTCTGTGCAGATAGTGGCTGCAAGTCAGGATCAAACCCCAGAACCTAAGAATGTGAGATAAATAAACTTAGCCAAGCAATAAGCCATGCTCTTGCCCACCATTACCAAGTTACAGATTTAGAAGGTAGGTTTTTCCTCACTGTAATTGTCTTTTTTAAATTTTTTCATTATTAAAAAAAGATTCATAGATCTAATGAGTGCTGACATCAGAATCAATGCTAAAGAGGAAAAATAAGTACATCAGTTCTTAGTCTGTGAATTTAACAAAACAGATTTCATTTTCCTACATTTATATGCCCTGGCAATTATGCAGTTCCATATTACACTAACATGGAACAAGCTGGCTCTTTCAAGGTCTCCAGAGTGAATGTATTACATTAAAAAATGATTTCTGTCTTGCCATGATGCCCCAGCTGCTGCCACATATGAAAAAAATTGAGAACACTAAGTCAAATTACATCCCTAGGGAGAGGTAGAGACAATATGACTGAGTGCAGAATAACAGCAAGTTTTGAATGTGCTGTTTCCTCACAAAAGACATCATTCCAGTTCAAACCACAGAACATTAACTCTGGTAACTGGTTTGACTAGATGACACCCAATGTCCCTAGTTCATCAAACGGGAAGTAGGGCAGTCATTTAAAAAAAGAAGCATCATAAGAAACTTAATTGGTGCAAAATACAATAATGAATTTTAAACTACAACAAATCGGCATACAAATATATCCACTGAGAAGTAATAAGCAGACAGTACACAGGTCACCTGCACAGGGACATAGGGTTTGCAGGTGTTCAAAGAACCTGTTCCCTCACAGCCTGTGGGAGGCATATGTGTTTATAATTCATACCTCTCAGCTGTACAGATTTTCGCAGAATGTCCAGATTTTTGGCTCATATTTTTGGCCTGTTCCCCATAAAATTTGTGGGGTTTTTTTGGCAAATCACTGGGATGAGCTGAGGATTGAAGTCACTAAATAATGACATACATTTGAGTTTTTGACTTCAAATCCTTCAGAAAATGTATGCTAAAATAAGCTATGTTATTCTAACAACTTTCTAAGTTTATAAGAACAATATTTAAAATATGTCCTTATTTTTGGGCCTTTGCCCCCTCCCCCAATTTTGTCAGGTTTTCTCCAGATTTCTTACACTAAGAGGTTGAGAGGTATGTATACATTATTAGTTTAGCAATACAATTTTTACTTTAAAATCAGATTTATGTTTGTATGTGGTGCTGTCACTTTACAGTTGTGGACTACTTGTCACATCTCTGCAGACACAGTTACAGAATCACTCATCAGTGAATGCAAGCTTCAGATTAGCTGCATTCTTCGTCTTCAAATATACATTTATCTACTAATCAAACAATAATCTTCTTCAGATCTACATATATCTACTGATCAAACAATAATTTTCAGATACACACCTACTGATCAAACAATAGTTTCAGGTACCAGTTATCTCCTGATCAAGCAATAAAGTTGACATAATAGAGAAATTATCAAGTACTAGAAAGTGGTACATTAAATGCATTCAACAATCAAATCAAAGCACTGTTGGAAAAAACTGCATACATACATTCCATAATTCATTATTTGAATACAGCACTAGAATTTTCCCATCCCTCTCACCACACACACATCTGCACCTGGCAGTGGAGTTTTGCGGTGCTGAGTTGTCAGCCCAGTACCCAACCTTCCACAGAAGGCACACAAACATGCCCAGGGCCAATTTAGAGTGTCCAATCTACCTACAGCATGTCTTTGGGAGAAAGCCAGAGCACCCAGAGGAAACCCACACAACCACAGGGAGAACATGCAGACTCCGCACAGAAGGCACCCCAGCCAAGAACCTCTTGCTGTGAGGTAGCAATGCTAACTGCTCCACCACCATGACCACCCTAAAAGTGCACATTGAATTAGATAAATAAGGCAAGCAGTAATATTGGCTGACTTTAGTCACGGCGAATTAGTTTTCACTGCCTGTCAATAACACCTAGTTATTTTATGTTTTTTTTTCCTATACATTAAATCCCTCACTACCCTGTTAAAACACCGCACAATCCAACACAAGGAATTGCACGGTAAAGTTAAAAGAAATCAGCATAACAGAAGAAAAGAGCTTCAGGGCTACTAAAATGTGTGCAAAAATAATGCAAAGGTCTTCATGGTGATCAGATGGCAATGCACTAAGACACTGTAATTTTCTCTCCCACTGAAAATATAAGACCAATTCCAGGGCAGAAAACTGGCTTTGGGTATTCCTAAGACTGAATAGGGTCTCCAGAAGCAGCTTTATGGGTGGCTGTCAAGGGAGCTAAAACACACAGGAAAAAAATGATTAGGTTTGGGATTTTTTTTAAAGTGCATTCAATGTGAAATAGTTAAAAAAATTCTTGAGTTTCACTTAAGAGTTAAAAAATAAAAATTACATTTGGAAAATAAACAATGGGCTAGATTCCAAGAATTACTCTCAGTGTAAGTGACTTACTCTGGTGTAAGCCTACCCCAATTCCAAAAGATTTGCTCTTGGTGTAAGTGACTTATTTCTTCAGTGTAAGGACTATCTATACACAGGCTTACGCCTGAGACAGCATTTCAAAAAGACTTACTCTCCGTGTAAGTGACTTACACTGAGAGCAGGTCTTTTGGAATCGTGCCTAATATACGCCACAAGTGTTACATTTGTAGATTATTTTAAAAGAACATAAAATGGTGCACGACATGTTAATGAACTAAGCCAGTGACCATATTAATTACTCTTAATTGAACTTATTTGGACTTCCACATATTGTGATGAAATTATAAAAATATATTTTATTGTGAAGAAACTGAAAAAATATTTTAACAAGGCAGTAATGAAACACTTCAATAAGTATTTTAACTAGCCTTCAATGGTGCAGTGGATAGTGTGAATGTTTTTTTTCCACACAGCACTTGGTCCAGTTCATCCTGGCTTGGTTATCTGACAACTGACCTCTGCCTATCCTCCATGTGGGTATTTTCCAGAGTTTCCATTTTGCATCAACATTCCAAAGACATGTCAGTAACTGAAATGGCAATCTCCACACTGCCCATACTTGTGTGTGCAGTATGAGTAGGTATGTGTCCTGTGACGGATTGTTCTCCAATTCACTAATGCTGGGATAGGTTCTGGCAAACCTTTAACCCTGAACAGGATAAAAACACATATCAGAAAGCAACACATATCAGAAAGCACTAACTGTAATATTTAGTCATATAGAACTTCCCTTACAGCTCAGTTTGTTCATAAAACTGGGAACAATTTCTGAATTCTTTATTTGTTAAAAACAAGTTGTTACTGCTTTCAAAAGATCTGGGTTCGTTAATAAGCTTGCAGTTTGAAACCTAATTTGGGCCAATATTTTGGACACTGACAAGTCCAAATGTGCCAGACATGTCAAATTGTTCACCATCTCCACACAGGCCTGCACGTCTTTGGCTGACACAAAAGGAGGATCATATTCTTCCCTAGTCAGTCCAATAGTTTCAGTTTTGCAGACCTTGCTGTAGCTCTAAGATAAATGAGATCTGGGGCAGGATCAAAGAAGAAAATCAAGTTCATATGCTAATATGGTACCAGGTTCCCCTTGTCCCTCTTTTCCACTTCCTGCTCCATTTCCACACTCCACAATCCAGCTCTGATGTGGGCAAGACATAGTTTAAAAAAACACCCACAGCTCACAGAATTCAAAGTCATACTGAAAGTGTTTTAACAAAGTAAGTGGCAATCTGATCTGCTACCTTCCAAATCTAAGCTGTAAGCATAGCTGCATGTGGTACCACTCATTCTAGGGCTGCCAAGTCTCATGTATGTACTGCTGTGTGATCAGCTGCAGATCACGTATGAAATACATCAAGGGAAAAGAAGTCAGTATTGTCAAGCCATTGCTCAGAATGTTAACAAATAAGAATACAAGGAAAATTCATGCAGGGCAAATTCTGAATTAAACCTCCCTCACAGTCATGCAAATTTTCCTGTAAATTAACCTTAGCAAAACGCAACCCAAGTTTCCCAAATTAAATTCTAGCACTACCAAAGATCTTGAGGGATGAGGGTAAAAGCCAACCAAACTGCAAAGCAGAAACACAGAAAGAAAGAAAGAAGAAAAGGTTAAAAATGAATTTTAGAAAAGTTAAGTTTAAAGCAACTTTCCCAGGAACTCTGTATTTATTTTAGCACAGGATACACCTGCATAATCTGTCCTTTTAAGCACTTTAGTAGAAAAAGAAATGGGTCCCTCTGCTGGTCAAACAGCTAAAATTTACAAAAAAAAAAAAAAAAAAAGACAAAAAAAAATCTTCTGCAAGCAAAACAAATTGAAACTTGGTTTACATTCTTGAACTTCTTTCTGTAACTTTCACAGTCTGACTTCTACAAATGCACAGGTTCCACCAAAAACAGCTTCTGTTTGCCTTCTGATGGACAAATCCACTTGTTATAAAGGTGACAATTCTGGAGAAAGCACTATAAAAAAGAAATCAACTTTATACTATTTCCATCTTTAAACTCAAATATATGTGCAATGTTTAAATTCGGATAAATTGTATGCATGCAAATAAGTCATGTAGTGTTAACCAAATCTAAAATTATATTAATTTTTCTTTAATCTGATGCATCATTTATCTGATAATTAAGCACTTAACTGTATGAGAAAACCTATGCAGAAAATATGTCAACTACACAAACAAGTTCTTACACAGGACAGCATCCTGCAGTGCAAATGTTAAAATGGATGCAGACATGCTAGAAGTAAAATGCTGATACAAATAACAATCCACCCAACTGACCCATAGCAGCTCTCGCGGTTTCTCTGCCCTCTATTTCTGTCTGCTTCTCTCGCTCTCTCTGTTTCTTGACCAATCTCTGTCTGCAACGTCTGACTGCCTGCTTCCCTCTCTCTGTGTTTCTCAGCCTTCCTCTGTCAGTATCCTTTATCTGCATGCCTTTCTCTCTCTCTACCAGCTGTCTGTTTCTCTAATTTTGCCTCCTTTACTTTGCTTCTACCTCTCTGTTTGTCTTTTTTACAAAACTTAATAGGCAATACCCTTTACCCTTTCTTACAGGTTGCAAAAGGCACTTTTCAAAAAGAAATATGCATAACTATCATAATTTAGCTTGGACCATCCTATGACAAAAGTAGTTATCCTTCAATCACGTTTGTCTTTTCAGACAATTTTTTTCCTATTCCCGTCAACCATGTCTAAATTTAAAACTAGAAAGGGCGTGTGTATGATCTACATCTCTGGGACAAGTCAGCAACTCCCAGATCTCAAAACATATTATTCCTCCCCAACCACCACTGTACAGAAACATCTGGAGAAAGGCATATATAAATATATTTTTAAGAAACTTCGCTGGCCTATAGTTTTGTTAAATACAGAACAAACACACATGCTTACAAGATTACAGCAGGGCCTCAAAATGCCACATCACAGGATACATAAAACCATCACTACAGAAGAAAACGTAAAATACTGATAGAATGAACAAGGACATACTCTGCAGGAATCTATGTTCCTGTAAACAGATGTTCTTATTCTAGTTTCACATCAGGCATTGAGTTTCCAAATAACTCCACTGTAGGAGGTGCAGCACCCTGTGTTGGGGCAGCAGGTGGGCTTGACACCTAAAAGGTGTTTTTTAATTGCTTTTTTGTATTTTACGTGTGGTTTCTGTTAAACTGTTCCCAGTGTCTTGAAATCACACTTATGACAGTCAGTCACAATACAGTCATGGAAATTCATACCTCCCAACAGCGCAAAAATTCTGGACCAAGCCAAAAATAACAGAGGACAAAGACCTAAAAATGGGGACAGATTTTAAATATACTGCTTTTTATAGATGTTGAAAGTTATTAGAATAACAGTTATTTAGCATATATTTTCTGAAGGCTATAATTCCCCGAAACTCAAATGCCTGCCATTATTGTGACTTCAATCCTCAGGGATTTGAAGAAAACTACAAATAGTATCAGGAACAGTCCAAATATATATGACAAAAATCTGGACAGTTAAAGGGTATACCAAGAGTTCCACCTGAAAGCCTTATCAGGCAACAACTTTCACCCCCCCCCAAATTAACAAGTGTGATTTTCAATGTTCTAGCCATGCTGCAAGGCTCTTGGCTATGCTATTAACATCACAGATATACTCAGCATCCTATGAAAACTCTGGCAAGCTTTCAGCACAGGCAGACAAGCTCCTGACATATTTACATAGCAGGTAGATGTATTCTGGATCCTCTAAATGATATGTACAAGCTAACAGCCCCCCCTCCCCCGTTCAAAGAAGGAGAATGCAGGTCAGAAACCTATAGGTGTACAATACATGATAACCTGCTGGAGGCAATCCTCTAGACCATCAATCTGCATTTATGTGGCACCCTCCGTTAATGTACACAACAATCTCAAGTCTCATTCCACAATGGAATGCAATATAATGGAAAATTATGCAGTCACCATTGTGTGTGCAAAGTTTGGAAGCGTAACTGCAGTCTATGGCATGCTCCTGACAGTAAGATCCAAAAGCTGCAGTAGCAACAAACTGATCTGCAATACTTTAAATGTACTGCTCAGTTACCCTATTACAAAGTGCAGTGTGAAATAACCTACCCCCAGAAGTGATTGGCATCAGCACCCTGTTACAAGTAACCCGATAATAAAGATATTAATGATAACAATATACACACTGAATTAGAACTCTTCATATATTTTACACAAATTCATTTACAACAAAAAATAATATGATTCTGTGTACCTGCAACCTTTCTTAATAATCATAACAAAAACAAACAAAAAAGTTAAAGGTATGATCAGGTTTTCAACAGAGACTGGGATATGATTAAGGCACGAAAATAATTTGACTATTTTAAGAAAACTGGCTAAGGTCCCTGTTCAAAATGCCTCTGCAACACTTACCTGGAAGACAATAAAAAAATACAAAACCCACACTTGCCTTTCCACAGAAAATTCTTATGTACTGGTCTGCTTACAGCTGGCATTCTAGCAATCCAACACCACCAGTTTAATTTCTTTCTACTTACTATCTTTGTGCTCTGACGTTTCTTCTTAAAGTGGCATGCAATATTAACAATAAAACGTTTTTACTTCTGGAACTAAACTGTAGTTTTCACTGACCTCCCTGAACAAGCAGAACATCACATGGCCTTGATTATGCTTGTAGAAAAAATGCTAACACTAGTAACTTGTCATATAGTAAATGACAGCAGGAAATAAATCAGTCTCCTCCAACATGATTTAACTTATAAAATCCAACATGATTTAATTTATAAAATAGAACCTTGAAAGAGGTTGTCACATTCTCATAATTTTCATAATGTTTTCTCTTATGCCACATCCATGTAACTTGTTATATTCAATAAACTGCAAGCAAAATACCAGCAGCTTACACAGATCACAGAATGCTTAATTCCTACACTGTAAAGAGCATGAATAATTGGATAAGTGTTAAGCCATTCCAAACATGTATCTAAAGGGATGGAATACTACTTTAAACCAATGGCAAACCCACATAAAAAGGACGTTAATTCTGAAGGTGAGTGAAAAGCACTGTTATGTGTGGTATCCCAGAAGTAGAACACTTTACACAAAAAATATGAAAGCTGTCTAAAGAGAATCCTCACTTTTGAGAATCACTAAAAAAATACACGTCTCTTAACAGACACACTGCAATTTAGAAAAAACTAGTAAAAATGCAAGAAAGTTACATTTTGGGAAGAAATTAACTAATTTAAGGCTACAGCTTTAGAAACTGAATTACATTGTTGATTTAAGAATTTC
Organism: Protopterus annectens; assembly: GCF_019279795.1. Taxonomy (NCBI): domain Eukaryota; kingdom Metazoa; phylum Chordata; order Ceratodontiformes; family Protopteridae; genus Protopterus; species Protopterus annectens. The sequence goes on from NC_056731.1 coordinate 1,831,086,970, forward strand.
ACTTCAAACACTAGAAGGAAAAGTACAAGAATTCCTTTTTGCTGTTGTAAAAAAAAAAAGTTGTGGGGAACACTGCTCCTTTTTCGCTCATCTGTGCTCCTGTCAAGACTTTGGCATTGGTGAAAGGTAGAGTGCAATACAAACTATAATATCTATACTCTATAAACGTAGGCTGGCATGTTTCACCATGATAATCTCATTACTAAATTAAAAAACAATATTTGCTGATGTGTTATTCTTTACTGATATCTGGCAAGTGAAAACTATAGCAATACAAAGTTTAAATAAAAAAGTGCACATCTCTCATGGTAATTTGCTAGTTATTATAGCTAAATAATAAAAATAAGTCATGTTCTTCAATGGGGAATTACAATCAGCAATTACACATACTATACCTGCTGAGAGATATGCAAACATGAGTCTACCTGTAAAACCAGCATTAAGTGCCTCTGACATGGAAGGTTAATACTATATAACTTTTGGGTCAGTGGCATAGAGAGACAGCAAAACTCCCAGCCCACAGGATAACAAGGATTCCAACAACAGTGTAGGACATAAGTGCATTCCTATACTTATTATTTTTCAGTATAAACCTTTTAACTTCTTTTCCCTACTTACTTCGGCATTAGCACTTGTTCACTTGCTGTACTGCATGAAAACAGACTGCAATACATTTGTGCATACTCAGACTTCCCAAGACAAGGAAAACAAATCCAAACTACTGTTATTTTACCTGTCGTGGCATGATATAATTGCTAGAGCACTTCCCAGGGGTAGGAATTATGCAGGGATGTGCCCCCTCCTGGCCTGTACAATTGTTAAGCTTTGTCCTCTGGAGCAAACCAGACTGAGCCAGAAAATGGTCCAATAGGATCAGTGCTCTACCCTGGTATATATACACAAATAAATAAGTAAACTAAAGTAAATAAATGAATCCAGCCATATGAAAGTAATTCCCTGCAGAACACCCACACCTTGTAGATACGACAGCTATAATATTTTACGTAATAAGAACAGCCAATAAGATAAAACTTTATATCTTAGGGTTCTGTGAATGACCAGTCAGCTTGGGAGAACAAAAAGCTTCTTCTCTTTTACAGATGAATGAAGGGGTACTGATGAAGGAGTGGACAAATCAAGGATCACTGCTTTCAGAGTCAGGGATAATGTTTTAAATACGCCAAATGGATAGACTGAATAGCTTGCCAACTCAAAACAAGTCACATCAAGCACTATTACATGGGAAAGGTACAGAGGTGATAAAGCACAATTTAAAACCTTATGGACTGATTCCAAATCCTATTAAATCATCTCTTTCTCCCACTGCACATCCCTAAGAAATTATTTATCCTTCAAGTGATCAGAGCTGATGCTTATACTAGAACTGAGACTACATTTCAATTAAGTGATGCTTCACAGATATGTGCAGAAATTATAACCCCCCCAACATTAAATCAAAAAGGCATTCATTTTATAACCTAGAGACCTATCAAATTTATGCTAAACATGCAATTTCAACTTTTATATTGTATGACATTTGCATTCATGTATCACATACAAGAAAAAATTGTAAACCTACTTAGTAAAATGCAATACGAGTTTATGTATTTTAGAAGGTGTTATATGACTGTAATTATCTCACAGATATCTCACTTTCTACATGAGATTTGTCTTGGTTTATTATAAATAATGCGTATTACATTTCTATTTACTCTTTACATTTTTGTTAACTAATAATTATATTTTACAGATGTGTATTTTCATCATACTCTTTCTCTCTTTCACTAAATGTAATTTTGACTTTCTTTGAATTTCTGAGCTGAGAATGAAACTGGTCACTTGTGATCAAAGCTCTACCCAAGTAAACAATTTTTAAATAAAATAAACAGGTTAATTTACAAAGGTACCACATCCAAAATGGGAGCAACAGGTGCAACAAAAGACACATGGAAATTCTATATAAAGACAATTACCATGAGGCTGAAGTCTGTTGCTCACAAAAAAGATCATAGTTTTCAATCAAGTTGGTGAGGCAAGGGATATGTTATTTTTAAATAATACACTAAGGCTATCTGGAAAGCCTTCAAAAGCAAACTGTGTTAACAAGGGCCTTATCATGGTTTAGCGGCAGGTATATATAAACTGAAAGAGAAGACTTAATGGTTTTAATCCTACCACACTCACATGATTATTCAAAATCCACTAAAATGGGAAGAAAAAATATAGCAATTCATTTTGCACATTCCCTGTCTTCTTTATTAGAAGTAATAAGTAATATGAATGACATCAACTAATCAATGTCTGTAGTCACCGTACCATATGTACACCAGTCTTACATGCACAAATGCTTATATATTATAAAGCACATATACACAAGACACACGCGAGTGTGCACACACACACACGCACACACACACACACACACACACACACACACACACACACACTAAATTAGTAAGTTCATTTCTGCCACTTTCTCCATTTTTGATACACAAGCAATTTACTTTGTGAGGCATAGCAGGAACTGTTCTCCATCTACTGTTCCTCTCTCCTTCCAGCCTTCCCTCTACAGCAAAATTACTTTAATGTTTCACACACTCCCAGCATACACTCTCTTAACCACTTTCATCTACTCCCTTGCAGTACTCTGCATTGGACCATTTGGTTATATCTCTTTTCTTTATCAAAATATGCAACACGTTGTGTGACAAGTGGGCAAATGAAAGTGATTCATAACAAAAGCATTGATTAATGATTATTAAAAATAAATAAAATTCCACTTTCATAAGCCAGCATTCCACAAATTATACATGAGATTCTTGAATGTGACTGTTGCTCATTACCATGATTCTGTTAACAGTAAGATATTTTAGTGCATCTACGTAGAAACAAACTTAAAACAGATTCTGTAAACCGAACTCTAAACCATGCATACATAGAAGAAGAAATGCATTTCATGGTAAATGAGGGTTCTAACCAAAAATGACAAATTCCATGAAATATCATGATTTCCAGTGCTCAGACAGTTCAAATTTCCAAATGTTATGGTATCCTCCCACAACAAAATGAAAAAAAAATCAGTGTCCTTGATCAAACCTGGTCACAGACATATAAAGCACAGTGAAATCAAATGCAAAGCCACTCAGAGTGGAAGGTTGTGTTTGTAATGTTGGTAAAGTAAAGTACATGCCGTAACAAATGATTAGTCATTTTAAAGTTATAAAATTTTCACTGGACAGTATGGACTACTGTCTTCTACTGGTAGTGCAGAGGAGTATTAGAGTCAAAATCAGTGATATAGGTCACAATGTGTGACAACCAAGACGTTCTCCTTTGGTTAATGCTGCTTTTCAATTAGTTTTATGTTGATATTAATTAAAATTCCCAATCCTAGTTATGTGTCATCAGAAATAAACCCACATCTATTAGTTTAAATCCATGTGGATGATGTTTGCCGCACATATGCTCATTAGTTCTTACTCAGAATATGTTTTTTACACATTTAGAACCACATGTTGACTATTTCAGTGAAACATTTTAAGTCTTGATGATTTGCAATTAGACTGCAGAAACTAAGCAAAAATAAATAAATAAACAAATAAATAAAAAAATTGTGATTTTTACAAAATGGAGCTATTGAGTTCAGTAAATGGAAAAAATCAGTACCCTAGCTGATGGTCTGTCACATGTGATGGACATAACTATAGTCATTCTATGCACAGAAACAGGAGCTGTTCTGGTGTCCATCATGGTTTACCTCAATGTAAGTGCAAGTAAGCTAAGCTTACCTCAATTCAGGGCAAGTAGCAAGACCTACCAAGCAGTTATCAAAAGCAGCCTGCATCTACATCTGTAAGCAGACAAGCATATCCAAAAGCCACAACGAGAAGTAAGCAATGCTAATGCAAGGTGGTCTGTGGTTTGCCCTCAGCCCCACTAAAAAGAATCAAGGACACAAAAGCATTACTAATTTAATTTTGACTATATTCTAATGATAAACATTGTAAGCATAATTACATACTATGCTGACAATAAAAACACCATATTGTGAACAGCTTGTTTTACTAGCCACTGACTTGCATGGATTCATTTCCATAATGATGATCTGTGGATTGTTCGCATAATTCCTTTCACTTGCAACTGATATCTGTGTACTACTTACTGAGGTTTTATTCCCAATCTTCTATTGCTAACAAGTACTGCTATTTTGGTATACTCAGTTAATGAAAATAAAATAAAAACAAGACTGCTTGGAACACATCCAGTGCTTAGAACAATGAGCAACTGAGTGTTACAAAGCACCATACTCACACAAAGAACATGCTCCTGACAATTTAGCAGAAAGTTAAAACCATTAATGGCTAACAATCTTTATCCTATTTCTTTAGGTGTGAGGCCCTCAAACTCCACTTCTCCACTTGCACACTTTGCCAGTTCACCAAACAGTACTCCCAAGTTCAGAGAAAATGTCTCAGTAAAGAAAGAATGAAAATCTTGCAGTACTGTTTTACCTGTATAGTATATGATGTTCTTCTCAAAAGCATATCTTGCATTACTGTTTTTCCTCCTTAGTAAACACAATTCTTCCCGCACACACAGGTCAGCCCAGTATTCTAAATTTCTTTAGTCTTAACTCATTTCCCTGTTTCTTTTCTTGTTTTCTAAGTCATTAGGAAGGGGCATTCACTCCAATGCGTAAATACAAGAAAAATGCTTTAGACCATATAGGACTGGTCAGTGCAATATTAAAGATAAATGTCCTGCTGTCATTCTGGCAGCTATTTTGCAAATGTTGCCTTCCCACAAATAAGCCACATTGGACATTTTATATATGTACAAGCAAGTTCCCTTGTGAAGAGTCATGAAGAAATTTCTCAAGTTTTGTGATTACGTTTGTCATTGTTATCATGTGGGTGAACCATTTAAAGGTGTCATCTAGGAAAATGGAATATAAGAAATTCATACAATAATGGAGAGGCAAATTCAAGTATTGCTGTACAGTAATCAAGGCATAGAAACGTACTTAGAAACTGAATATATAATTAACATTGAACATAAACATAACAGTCAACAGCAATCATCTGATAATATTATCCATCCATCCATATCATATCATCCATATCATTGCTGGAGCCTTCCTGTGTCCTGAAAAAGTGCTCTTCAAACTATCTGGAGATATACAGAGCTGAGTATATTTTTCTGGCACTTCAGAGTTGTGTACTGGTAATTGTTGTTTGACTAATTTTATATCATTGCTGGCTGACTTCAGAGTTGTGCACTGTTATTTTTGCTTCACTGTATAGTTTTTCAGATCTCTGTTGAAGTTGTTGGTTTTCCCATACCCACCCTCCCTATTCCTGTGTTGTTGTTTAAATTTGGAGGTTTTTGCAGTTGCCCGCCCCCACTGTAGATTTGATCTGGGACACTCCCCTCAGTCCCATCTCTTTACCTCATTCTACCTAATAGACTCCTTCTGCATTGTTTTAGTCATTTTTAATTTAACTGCATTTTTTAAACTGTTTGGTCTAACATTGCTACATACTCAAGTGTGCTAGCTTGCACTGCATTTGAATTGTTTTGACTGCTGTTTTAGCTACTTTTCTGTATATATAAAAAAACATAAATAAATACCTTTCCTGCAACTAGTGTAGTCCAGATTCAGATTTGTTGTATCCAGGACTGTATGTAAGCTTCTGAGCCCCCCCCCCACAAGCTTTCTGTGTTGGAGGGAAGCCTTCTAGCTTATCAGTGGGAGTGGTAAGCACTAGGTAACCTATCTACCACATAAGGAGTGGTTCTGGCCCAGACATTGTAGTTATTGGCCGTTTGGGCAGTTTTTCCATCTCTCTCAACTTTCTGATTTAAAAGCCCGCATTTGCACTTGTTTCCCCCTTTCCTGTAACTAGTTTAGTCCAGATACAGATTCTTACTTTTAGCACTTGAATTTGCTTATTCGTGATCAGCACTTGTTCAGAACTTGTGAGCACTAAATAACCTACTAATTACTACAACACTCAACCTTCCTCATTACCTAGAGGAAAACAGTTTTGGTACTTACTTTCCTCACTTGCTTAGAGAAAAACAGCTCTTGTACTCACTTTCCTCACTTATCTAGAGGAAAATATTTTTTTTATTCAGGCATGTCCAAGGGTCAGCTCCCAGTGTACTCTCCTGTCTATCTGATGAATATGGGCATCTTGGGGCAATGTAGAAATTGCCTCATGTACACAGACAACCCTCTCCTCCTACCACCCAACACTACAACCTGTGAGAGATGCACTTATCTAGCCAAACTGGAGGTAAAGCTCTCTGCAATCAAGACTGAACTTGACAGTCAAGAGGAGAAGGTAAACACTTGCACCACACCACACTCATCACATAGTCTCACTAAATCTACACCACCAAAATCCACACATAGAAACACAAAAACATTCACGGAGGCTCTCAATAATAATCTGCTCAAGCAACAGAGACCTCCAAAGCAGAAATGCAAGCAACCTCCACCCCCCAACACAACCCAAATGACACATAGCCTGCAGACTCAGTGTGCCACTCAACCACAGCCAATAAGGCAAAACAACATACCCAACACACTAGTCATAGGCGACTCTATAGTCAGGCACACTGATGTCCCACTCACCAAGCTAAATAAGGAGAAGGTTACAGTCAGCTGCCTCTCGGGTGCCAGGATCTGCCACATAACCCACGCACTCAGGTCACTCCACAACAAGTACAAATATGACTCTGTCATTGTCCATGTTGGTGTGAATGACCTGAGATGTACCTCCCTGGACTACATGAAAAGAGACATGGAAGAGTTCTCCAATCTTGTAGCCCAGGCAGGTATGATCCAAGCCCTGAGTAGCATTCTGCCATCACCCAGAATGATGCCGCAGTACAAGGACAAAATGATTGACTTCAACAATTGGCTAAGCTTCTGGTGCCATTCTAAAGGGATCCAGTATCTGTCTGCCTGGGATGACATGGTCGACAGACCATGATGCTTTGCCAGAGATGGCCTGCACCCGTCACCCCTGAGATTCCGGATACTGGCTAAGGTTCTTGCCACTCCTATAGTGCCTTTTTTAGGCAAGGTTCAAATGACAAATTCACCACCGTAACAGGAACAGGCAAGCAAAAACTGAGGGTGATGCTACTCAGTGCTAGAAGTCTAAATCTCAAAACGCATTCACTCGAGGCACTCCTTAAAATGGAAAACATCGATATCTGTGCAGTGACTGAGACCTGGATCAAGGTTCCAGAGAGCACCCATGCACTACCAGGCTATAACTCATACCACACTTTTCAGCCATGTAATCTGGACCGGAACACCAAAGGTGGAGGTGTCTCCATATTCATTAAGGATATCCACACCTCCAGGCTAGTTGCTCAGCATAATGCAGCCGAGGTTATCCAAGTTCAACTAACCCTGGGCAAAACTGCAATCCAAATTGTAGCTTGCTACAGATCACCCACCATGCCCCAGGATTCCCACTCCTCTTTTCTTGATGTACTGGAAAATATTAGGGTTCAACCAAACACCTTAATAATGGGCGATTTCAACTACCCCACCATTAACCTGCAAAACTACTCATGTACCAACTCCTTCGCTCAACGCTTTCTGGAATTCATAAACTCCAATGCCCTGGATCAACATATCCACACCCCCACCAGGAGCAACAATATCCTAGATCTAGTCATTACCAATATGAGTTCCACACCTGAAGTCAACGCCTCATTGGTCCAGTCCGACCATAAGCTAATTACCCTATATATCCACATCCTGCCTCCACCCCCCATTAAGGAAACCATGGTAAAACATTTCTCCAAAGCCAACTTCATGCTTCTTAAGACAGAAGTGGTGAACTTCATGACACCCATGCAGATGGACAATACAGTTACAACTACTGAATCCTACACAATTGCACTTTATAAGCACTTACATGAGTGCATGGATCATGCTATCCCAAACAGAACCAAGATGCTATCCTCCAAAAAAAGGAAGCCAATCTGGTGGTCCCCTGCCATAACCAAACTGTACAACAGAAGGAAGAAACTCTTGCAAAAGAGAGTAAAATCCCATAAGTGGAGGAGTACCTGGTCAGCCTCAGTAAGAAGCTGCGATCCCTAATAAAATCCTCCAAAGCTAGTTACGAAAACAAAATCACCACTGATTCTAAAGACAACCACAAAGCATTCTATAGCTATGTCAAGAATCTCAATGGCAACACTCAGATCTGCTCTGAGTTATAGCACAATGGCACTAAATATACAGACCCAACTGATATTGCCAACATTCTGGCAGATAGGTTCAGTGCTAACTTTACCCCCCTCTCACCCCCTAAACAGCCCATCTCTATACCGGACGAATGCAAAGTTCCTGTAATCACGGCTGCACAGGTAAAAACCACACTCTCCAAAGCCAAGAACACAGTATCCATGGGACCAGACAACATCCCAGGCTGTGTTCTACACGAACTACAGAATGAACTGGCACCCCACCTAAGTACCATGTTCAATCATAGCCTCACCTCAGGCTTTGTGCCTGCTGAATGGCACACAGCAATGGTTATCCCACTCCACAAGGGGGGAGCCACCACAGACCCCAGGAACTATCGCCCCATTAGCCTGACGAGCCTGGTCTGCAAGGCCATGGAATGTATCATCATGGAACTTATAAACAAAGACATTGGTAATCTCCAAACTCTGGATCCCACCCAGTTCGGGTTTGTAAAAGGCAGATCATGTCTCCTAAACCTGATAGACTTCTTTGAAGCAGTCACCAAAGCCAAAGACAAGGGTAAGGTGGTTCACACAGCCTGTCTATATCTTGCCAAGGCTTTCGACACCATCCCCCACTCTGGAATTATAGATAAACTCACTAAACTAGCTATACATCCCTATGTCACAAGATGGGTTGCCAACTGGCTCACTGACAGAACCCACACTGTGAAAGTAGCAGACTCCAAATCCGACTTCAGACCAGTGACAAGTGGAGTATCACAGGGTTCAGTCCTGGGTCCTCTCCTGTTTGGTATCTACTTCTCTGAAGTACAGGCTAACACAGAAGGTTTTTGGCTAATGAAATTCACAGATGACTGCAAACTAGGAGCCATAATCAAAACTCCAAATGATGTGGACATCCTACAAAAGGGCCTCACTGAGACAGATGCCTGGTGTCAAAGCCATGACCTCAAGCTCAATGCTAAAAAGTGCATTGTCATCCCCTTTGGTAAAAACTCTGTACCCATGAACTACAACATAGGCGGTAGTATACTTAACACCGAAAGTGTGATAAGAGACCTTGGGACACAGGTGGACAGTAGTCTCTCCTTTGATAATCACATCGCCACAATAGTCAGGAAATCCTTCTACGTGGCACACCTCATCACAAAAGGTTTCTCATCCAGAAAAAAAGAGGTCATTGTTCCCCTCTACTCATCACTCATTAGACCCATTATAGAGTACAAAGACCCTATTGGTATGTACCTCACAAGACATCTACAACAACTGGAAAGGCCGCAGAAATACCTCACAAAGAGGATTATCAGCCTCAAACAGATGCCCTATGCAGACCGTCTCAAAAAACTCCAGCTTTACTCCATCGCATATCGCTTACTCAGAGGTGATCTCTGCCTAACATACAAAGCTATGTCAAACCCAGAGCTGTTGGACATGCTCCACTTAAAGAAATCCCAATCCCTCTGAGCTACACGCTCTAGGGACCTAAACCTTGTCACCACAATAAACAGAACATGCTGGAGGGATAGATTCCTGTCCCAGAGACTTCCCATACTCTGGAATAAACTACCTATCTATATCAAACAAAGCTCCTCATTAGCACTCTTCAAGAAAAATCTTGATTGGATGGGAAATAGGAAATTCACCCCGGGGATCACCTCTGTGGCTCTGCTTGACAGTGGCACAGGAAAATAATTTTCTTGGGTGGCAAAAGTCAAGGTACCTTTTTGGCTGGGCTTGTATAGGCCCCAGGGCCGATAGCCTATTACCTACCTATGAACCTATGAACCATCTAACATAGTACTGTCATAGACAATGTGAAGCAATGTTAGCACTCATGTGGCAGCGACAGAAAATATTAATTTCTCCAAAGATTAGTGCACCTTCCAGAAAATATGACCTTCTAATGCCACAAGCTGCTACTTAAAGATTTAGTGCAGATAATTCATGTGGCAAATTTAGCTCTTGTGGGGGCATGTTGCCCTTGGCTAGTCTTATAATCAATTCAAGAAGTCACTGTGGCTACTCTCTTTCAACTCAAGAAGTCACTGTAGTTACTCTCTCTTGACTCTTAGAATGGCCCCCACGGACAGCCACCACTATCTCCAGAGTTCATAAGGCAAAAGGGGAAAGGAAGTAGGTTGCCAGGTCTTTCTTCTGTATCATATATGCACACACTCACACCCTTCAGACAAGTTAGAGTCCCCAGTACTCAAGCATCTAGTAAAAAATGATGAAACAAGTAGATAAAAAACGCCAGAAGTAACACAGAAGCTTAATTTTAGTACTTAGCTCCATAAACACATTGAAAATGTTAAATGAATAGGTAATGGGCATATGTCCACTATTAATTATACAATATTCAAAAAGAAAAACATGGATTTTCTGTATACACAATGGTAAACAGATGCAGTTATTTAATCTGCAATTATTGATAGACCTGTCTGTTCAGGTTTCTTTCTTTTTTCAAGTTTCTGATCTTGTTCTCTAAACACATTTAAGTACAATTACTCTTCCTGCACAACAGTGGAACACTGATGCCTAATTTTCTGAGAACCTGATAAAAACTGAAAGTTGAATCCTACAGGGTTATGCTACTGCAGCAAATGCACACAAAATAAGCAGTATTTACTCAGGTCTAAAATTTATTAGACTTAAAAGGGCCTATCACAATAGAACAGTGGCTTTTTATCTATGATAAAAAATGGGATCTACTTTCATACATGAGAAAAAGTGAAAGTTTAACCAGAATTTGGCAACACTGATAAATCAACAGTTTGAAATGCAGCAAGGTCAAGAATATAACTGGATAAATCAGTTGGAGCTACACAAGGGTAAAAGAGTGTTGGGCTGGGTATGTAAAACTAAGTGGTGAGTGTAGGACTCAATGCAGTACTGCATACAGGAAAACTTGGAGCCTCATGATGGGTAAAACTGGAAAGTGTACTATAAAGCTGTTATTACCAGTGTTGGAAGTAATGACACATTAGGTGCATTAGTAATGAAGGTATAGTCAAGCAAGGCAATTAAAAGATTGGATATGATATCTGCATGTAAGTAAATTAGAATCAAGCCATTTGCTACTGTTGCTGTTAATTAGAGGTCTAAACCTTAAACAAGTATGCACTGGCTGTACATTGCACTATGTATGCAAAAATGCTGTAAGTTGATTGACAATGAGTATGACGATCAATAAAGCTCTCTTTGTTAAAAAAAGAATTCAATGCGATAAACTGTTTCTCAGTAATGCAGATAACTATTATTAATGCCTAGGGAATAAACTAAAGCACTTATTACTGCTGATATGTTAGCAAAGTAGAATGCATTATTAAGATTTTGTTAAATATGCAGTATATGGATCATTTAAAAGTTGTAAACACAAATTCAAAATAGTAGAAGCCACTGCTCATCAGAAAGAAACTGTCTGGCTGAATCAATAGGCAGCCAATCACATAACTAACATTGCAGAACACATGCTCATACCATTTATCCAATCCAAGGAGCAAGTAGATTACCCCATAGTCAACATGCAAGAGAATCAAGCGGAGAAATCTAGTATCTGGCAAACTGGAGTTTTAACATTTCCAACAAAAGACAAGGTGAAGCCTGCTCACTATCTCTTGGGGGGAGGTAAGCTCATGCAGCACCCAAACAAAATTGCAACTTAAAATATACTAACAAAATAAACACAAATTGCCAGTTCAGTTGAATGACTGCACTTAGGAGCATTCTACCTTAAGCACGTGGGATTATCTACTTATATTTAGAAAGACACAGAGCTGATCCAGTAGTTATGTAGAAAAAGCATTATGTATACCCAAACTAAGCAAAGAGAGAGTACAACACAGCCGACACTTGGTACAAAGAAAAATAAATCTCCATGCAACCTTCGATAAGAAATGCAAGTGCCCAGCAAGGCATTAACAAATCTAATAATGTGTGAAATCACTACTGATACTGATTGGACTTGTGCATATGTAACAAATTAAGCTAAAGGGTCTTACCCAATCTCACTACAAGATGCAAGTAAGATGGTTCTAAAGTCCAGTGCAAGAGACAAAAAGCACTTCATCAATCCAAGTGGGACTTACCCAATACTTGGCAAGCAGTTGTTTAGCTATGAAGTTCTCAGTGCAAGAAGCAAGGGGAGTGAATATCACAGCCAGTGCAACAGGAAAAAAGCTTATCCAGCATTAAAGCACAGAAAACCATCCAGCACCAAGCCCAAGAAGCAAGCTGTAACCATCCAAATCAGCCAGTACATCCATAAGGTCTAGTAAGTAGATTTCAGAAGGATCAGCTTGTCCAGTACCTGGCACAAGAAGCAGCTTTAGATTTGTCCAGCATGAGAACTGTCCACCATAAGGAGGAGACACATCTTGTCCAGTACTCTGCACCAGGAGCTGGTGAGATTTACAAGGAAGGAAGCAATTTAGTATAAGCATTAGACAAGGCAAAAACAGGTGTCTTTCATCCTATGTTTGTCGCAACCCAAGCTGGATGTACACTGTACTTTGAAGAAAATGAAAACTACTTTCAAACCCATAAGATTCAACCAGTAATGAGCATCATCCACATGTAGCTGAAGTAGACGTTCAGGACAAGCTACAGTTAAGGTGCACCAGTAAATACCAACAAACCCCAGCAAAGGCAAAACCCTCTTGTAACCACAGCTCCTTGACACACATCAGATCGGAATACTACTGTCAAACACACTGGAGAAATAACTTTGTGTGTGCTCGGCAGCAAACTTATTTTCTCAATTATAAGCTAAACAGCAATCAAAACAACGGTTCCAGGATATAGGCAGAAGAAAAATAAATGCAGGCTAAGACGCACGGCTAAGAATTTTAAAGTTCATAACTATTTTTATAAAGTCCGAAGAATGCAAATAATCGGTAATCGTATAATGCCACTCAATAACAATCGACAAGTAGTTTCCCAAGAAGTGGACAAATAATGCATATAATAATAATTTAGCAAAGCATTTCTAGGTATTCCCAACAAATATTTCAGAAAGTACCGGAGGAAATCAAACTGTGAATGTCATGGTGCAAGAGTAAAGATAGCAGTTCTATCAGGTGGTCAGTGCAACAGTCCTTTCACTGTACAGCCAAACATTTTACAAAACTTTTTCGCAGTTATTCCATACAACCTGCAAGCCATTTCAGAAATAAAATTCGCTTCAGGTTCCAATAACCGAACTGTGCAAAAAAGTCAAATATCACCCACGCCCAATAACCGGTCCAATAACTTTTAGCAAACAGAATTAATAAAATCAGCATAATCACAGGGTCCAAATGTGATATAAGCAACAGCACTGGGCTGATAAAAACGGGAAAGCTATTAATGCCCATTAAATTACACCTACCCGAAATGAGCAGCCGTAGGTCCAATGGCATTCAGCGCCACTACAAATGCGACGGACAGCAGCCAGCCCAGAAGTAGGTGTCCATCCAGCATTTTGCTGCAGCTCCAGGGCCGATCATTTCGTTTGCTCTGTTTTTCTGATGAGAAGTGTAGCTCTCAGATCCCCTTATGAAAGTTTGGGGTGGGGGTGAGGGCTGGATCCATAAAGCTCCGCCTCATTCTCCAATACAGAGTGTGTGTGTGTATGTGTGTGTGTGAGAGAGAGAGATGAAATAGCAAGCGTGTGTACACCCAGCAAATTGGCACATTTTCCTCCTCGAAAGATTGGTGAGCTGGTAGCATTTTTTTGCCGTTTTTTAGCAAGAGGAGGGACTGGATTTGGGACGCAGTCATCAGCTGTTCTTCGTTACCAGCGGTTTGCCTTTCTGTAAAGCACAGAGCTGGAGATTAAAATGAAAATGGTGATATGGATTGCAAACGTTTAGCTCCTGCGAATGAATCTGACTGTACTTAATTGCACCGCCGTGGTAATATTATCTAGGGGAATATCAAGTTATCCAAGCCCCCCTCCCTTAAATTATGTACGTGAAACGGATCTTAGTGTACCCGACAGTGCTGAAACAGTTATATACTGCGGTACACAGACTCAAGTTCAGAACACAACTGTTCAAACCAGCACATTTCCCCCCTTTTGCTGAATGATTGGCGCTCAAACAGAATAAACTTCTGGGAAAACAAAACTCATGGACTTCATCCTAAGACGCAACATTTGCTGAGGGATTGTCTTTTGAAGATAAGGGGAACTATTAGTTGAAACCACCACTGAAACAATTAAAGAAACCAAAAAGAAAACACGTTTTCTCTGTGGTTACTTTTGTGTCTAGTATAATAACGTATGGTATGTGCGCGTTTCTGTGTGTGCTTGAGGTTTCCACTTTTTGAACATTAACGTCATATTTGGAATAAATAGCTTTCTTTCACTTGATCTGTATGTTGGTGAAAAACATGGTATGAAGAGAAACGAGCACACCATTTACCGAGAAAACTTACAGACACTTCTGAGACCCTGCTGAAGAAAAACACATCTCCACAATACGAAGCGTGTTCGACCGCCTGTATGTCGTCGTGTAGATGTATCTTATTCTTTCTTATCCTGACTTATACTGGAAACTTCTTTCAAGTCCAGGCAGGTGCTTGGGCCGTACATATGACAAGTGGAGATTATATGTTTTGAGAACGGTGCGAACAGATACTCGGCGGTTCAAATATTTATAGATGACAACGATGCCAATGGAAAGGCTCGCGACATGTATCGCGCATCTGTCCTGCATGTATATCGCTATTAATTTGTTCCTTTTTCGGGAACCATTTCAGTGTTCTTAAAATAAGAAGAAAGCAGATAAATGGTAACACAGTTTATTACCATCACTTAAGACGTATCCCTCTTTTTTCAAACTGTTGGGTTGCGCATCAAGTGTAACACGTGCCGCCATCGCGTGGTAGTTGGGCGCTTTAAAAGAGTAGTGATTTCTTCTCCTCCCGCTCTTCTTTTGTTTCTCTAAATGTTTAGGGTTTGTAATACAGTGACATCAATGGACACCTTACATATGGACACACTTCTCAACTGTTCCTGATTTCTACTGAAGTTTTAGCCTTATGACTGGCCATTATAATCCCTCATAAAACTAGTGATTTTAGGAGAAAAGGCGGTAAACTACACTAAATAAATAATAGCATTAATTAGAGTTATAGATTTCGTTTACTTCAGAAAATGTATATTAATCTATATTCTATTAAATCTGTCAATGTCTCAACTTAATACTATTAATATTTTAAATCTGTCCTTGAGTATTTCTGGAAATATTTTCAATTTTGTAAAAAAGCAAGAGCAAAACGCCAACTGGATCCACAGAACAGTTCCTTTTATTGAAAGTTCCTTTTATTGATACTTTCAATAAAAGGAACTGTTCTGTGGATCCAGTTGGCGTTTTGCTCTTGCTTTTTTACAAGTTTTTTCGTTTACTATATTTTCAATTTTGTTTGAGTTTTGTTCTGACTGGTTGCGAGCTATGTGGTACAATTAAAGTTCATGAAATTAACATTGCTTCTATCTATACTGTCAACTGAATCAGGGACAAACTTAATCAGAAATAGGGAAAATCAAGAAATATTCAGAGACATGTTTTAAAATGTTAGTACTATTGACGTGAGATGTTGACAGAATAAACAAGTGTGAATTAATATATAAATTCTTAAGTAAAATAAGTCTACACTTCTAATTAAGATTTACTACAAGTGCTGGTGTACCATTAGTTCATGACACACTTCCCTGCTGCCCCTTGCTTGTGTTGTTAAGTGCCCTAGCTCACCACCTCAATTCCTATGCCACACCTCTCAACCTGGAAAAATCTGTACAGAGGCCTATGAAAAGTAGGTACAACTGGCCAAAAATCTGGATGCTGATTAACATAAAATTTTCATACATAATTATGTAACCCTGCCCACTCAAATGGAATTGTGGATTAACAACATTCAAACGCAAACTGAAGAACAGACAAAATATTAAATAATGCAAAATATAAACAGAAGTTTCTTTTTTCTTTCCAGTAATTTATAAAAAAGCAGTTCTGGTACCAGGTATTGACTGTATAGAAAACCATCAGACATTAATGCTTTACTGCATTTTCCAGCTGCTACCCTAGATGCCCTAACTATCTCAATCAAATTGTAAGAGCATAGAACTACATCAGATGACAAAATGTGCTGCCCTGATGGTCAGGTTTATGAACAGCTACGAATTAAATGACTTGCAGGTTCTCAAACAAAAAATAAATTGGGAATAGAAATATAAAAAAGCCTACAGTCTCCAGTCAAGCTGATCAACATAGAGCAGTCTGTAGGATTTACACACATACACACACACACACACACACACATATATATATATATATATATATATATATTACTACAACTTACTATGCAGTATCAGATTACTTTTAACAGGGCCTTCTGCAGCTCATGGCTTATGTCACCAACTATGCCATTATTACAGACTCATACTGTTGCTTCAGACCAAGCCATGAATGACACTGATACAGCTCTGCTAAGTGTCACAAATCACATTAAAAACATTGCATATTTAAAACTCGACATTGCAATACCAAAAGCAGAGCTACACGATGGTTAAGAGATTAGTGGCATAAACTATAGTAAGTGGGGACGTACTAAAGTATGATTTAATACAGCAATTATAAACACTGTAGAAAATGATTTATTTTAGTAAAGATGTAGTTTCATAGAGAAAATTGTTTTATAGGATATAAAATACAACTGACTGGCCGCTTACAGCGCTATAAAACAGAGTCCTACAATCACAGTCTAAAATTTCAAACTCCCTTCAATAAGTATTTAACTTAGGAAAACCAAAAACAATACATGTACAGTTCAGTTAATTGGAATTCTGTTTCATCTAAGCAACTGTGATTTTCTTTCTTTTAAAGCAGTTCATTATTATTAAGTTCTTAATACAAGCTTACCCAGATTCCTTGTTGTCAAATAGCTACATCTAAAATATATTCCAGCCTCCTTGGGACATAAAGTGTACAGTCAAAGTTTGCCAATATTAGGATTCTAACTGCCTGTTGTGATGATTATGCTGTATCTTATAAACGTCTTTGTATTAAGATAAGACAAGTACGAAGCTCTAAAGTTTATTTATTTGATAACTCAGTGGGCAAGTTGGTGCAAGACTATTTTCAGCCATAAGTCAGAGAAAAAGATTAATTACAATTAATTGAATGAGTGCTATTGCAAACACCAGATTCTTAGTGTTTTGTGTTATTTTACTGGAGTGATAATCACTACTTCAAGTTGCATAAATTCCTTCCTACTAAAAAAAGTATGCTTTCCTTTTAAAAATGAAAGCTGCAAACGATTTGAAAATAAATTTGAAACAAACGAATACTGCATTGTAAGCTGTCCCATTCCTTATTCCTACACATTGGCCTCATACCCCAAGAATATTGACAGTAATGTTCCCCTGACTACTACATTTACCCACCATCCTGTCCTGCTGTTGCTTTAGAGCATGCCTGGTTGTGACTTACCCTGCAGTTGTAACACCGGCAGGGTTAGCAGGTATTGGTGTGTACATCAATTCTGTTTTAGCAATGAGAGAGCTTTAGATGAATGGTGGGCTATCACTTATACCAGAAAAGTGCTCTCTTCTTACTCATGACAGCAAAAAATCTGTAGTATGTCATAAAAGCCAACAGCCACTGTTACGTGCAGGACTACTTCAAGCTAAAACTAGTCACATAATTGAGGTAAGAGGAACCAGTAAGAGAGTGGCACTGCTCAAACTCCAACATACTTAGAAAAATTTTCACAAAATACTGTTAATTTTTTTCAAGAAAATGCATGTGATAGGTGATATTTAAGAGGAAGTATATTTAACTCCATGACAAGTGGCCTGGAAATAAATGACACAGAAAAAAAGGAAGGGTTGTGTAACTACAAAAACGGTTAAATCCTTTTTGGAAAAAAATTTCTGTTAGTTTTTTAACACTTGTCAAAAAGCAGTTTTGTATTACCAGGCTGTGTGTATTGTGGGGGGGTTCATTTTCATTATTAACACAGTGAAGCCATCATATATTAACTTCTAAACTCCAATACAGTTAACAGGGAGCTGTTAGTAGGTGGCAGGTTCAGAATCAGAGTGATAAGGTACTGTTGACTGCAGACCAATATACACACACACTCTGTCACACACACACACACACACACACACACACACACACACACACACACACTTGGACCATCACTCTCCACATTTTCTATTAATTAGGGAAGATATCCAAGACCTATTCTTGCAAAAAGGGTTTACACTGAATGTGGTGCAAAGCTTCTGACATCATAGCTCCTTTGAAATTGTCTCAAAGAATTACATTCTGATGCACAAAGTCCAGTGGCTCCTTAACACAGTCACTCTTTCATTTCATTTGCTCTCTTTTTACAAACCTGTTATTCCAGGCAGTGTAATACTTTGCTCACTTCCTACTGGGTCTCCTTGAGATTGTTGAGCAAGTTGTTTTAGACCTTTCCTCTAGTTCTATTTCGAACAATCCCAAGGAGTACGGCTAAGCAGCCTCTTAGTTAGACCAGTCCGTGTGTTCCGGTGTTTGTTTATATGGTTGCAAAGCAAAGCACTACGGTTCCTTCCTTCTGAAGATGCTTACTGGGTTAAGAATCACTGCACCTTAAATTTTCATACCAATAAAAGAAATAAAATGTAATACATTGAGGGTTGGTGAGTCAACAGTGGATCTTCCAAAGAGTGCATCCTTTCTTATGTGTCCTGACTTATTTTTTATTTTTTTTTAAATGAAAACAAAATTGGGATTTAAAGGGGCCAATCGGGAATTCGTGGCACCCTATTATTTTGAGCCCAAAATGGGAAATACCAAGGAATTCAGTACAGTTGAGAGTTATGCCTATGCACTACCAGTAACCTGATTATCCCTCCCAGATCCCTGACCAGAACCACACCAAAAAAATCTACCTATTTCCACTTAATCCTAAAATTGCCCTCCCTAACCCTAACCCTGGGCTCATTCCCAGTCACTCCCTAGACCTAAAATCATCCTCCATTCCCTGCCTCTACCTGAGCCAACTCCCAGTTGCTGCCTAAACCTAAAATCTCCCTCCCCTCCTTAACCCTAACCTAATGTTGACTCCTGGTTACTGCCTAAACCTAAAAGCTAATCCCTAAACCTGAAGCTCCCTCCCCCTTTCTCTTCCCCACTTACCAGTTCTGCAATGAGACATAGATGGTGTCTGACCACTGGGGCAGCTGCATTCCTGAACTCACATTCGAGTT
Organism: Protopterus annectens; assembly: GCF_019279795.1. Taxonomy (NCBI): domain Eukaryota; kingdom Metazoa; phylum Chordata; order Ceratodontiformes; family Protopteridae; genus Protopterus; species Protopterus annectens. The sequence goes on from NC_056731.1 coordinate 1,831,106,459, forward strand.
CAAGCAGCTACTGAACCAGGTGGGCAGACAGGGAAACAGCCACTGAAGCCCCTGGCTGCAAGTTTCTGAATTTCAAGTGGTTATAAGGGCCCCCCTTTAATTATTGTTACTGTTTACGAAGTATAATTCACCACCTTTTCTCCAAAAGTCCTCAGTTTTTCAATGGATTAAAAACAACAGAGCTAAATTTAGAGTAAAAAATCAGGGACAGTTGAGAGGTATGCTATTAATTTCTTTCTGGACAAAGCCAAACATAACAAGGGGACAAAGGGCTGAAATCAAGGACAATTTTTAAATGTTGCTTTTATTCACTTAAAAGGTTAGATAGAGCACTGAGTTTTGCATCAACATTCATTTTCTGAAGAATAACAAGTATGGAACTTTAATGTCTTTCATTACTGACTGTCAAATCTGCAGTGATTTAACAGAAAAATCAATCATTTCACCAAGAGCAGAGCAAAAAATATGAGGGAAAGTTAGAAACATTCTGCAGAATTATAGGCAGTTGAGAAGAATGCTTCAGTCTTTGGTATTTACCAACAGAGCTGTTCTGTGCACTAAGTCTGTACCTAGAATTGCTTCTTTCTGTAGTTCATGAGCAACATTTTTTGTTGTCTTTTCTGCTTGAAAATGATTTTTTATTAGACCTATTGCTGCTGCTGCTACTGGAACTATCTGTATACTGCTTGAAAGGTCACATGATGGTCTATGGTTCAAGTTAATGTATGACTCACAGTGGGCTTGGAATGGTATCAGATTTGCATGCTATTCTATTAATGTATATCGTAAAGTTAATACAGCTCTTCTAAATATATTTCCTTCATCTCTGTCTCTGCAGTCTTCATACTTAGGTAATAGGACTGGGTGAGTGCAAATATTCAGACTCCATTAACATTTCCCCCATTCCCCACAAATAGTGTGACCCCCTAAGGATTGTTATATTAGTTGGGGGGCACCCCTCACCAGGACCAGCCTTGGCAATTATGTGGTCCAATTTAGACCCCACTCTCTGCCTAACAAATCATCTCCACCCAAACAGTTTTCACCAGCTGACCTCTGGATTTAAGATTAATTTCAAATCTGATATAAGGAATATATGAAATTACTTTGTTTTAAAAACAAAATAATATCTGTATTTATTATATTATGTTTTGTCAGAAAACATGTTAAAACAGAAGTAGTCTACCAACTTACCTTACATACAACATCATCTCTGGGAGGTAGGCAAAAACACAATACCAAACAGACCATGCTGCTCTGAAATATGCTCATTTGAAACATACATCCTGGTAAAATCTTTTGACTCATCACAGTCCCGAACTCTCATTTCTTATGTCCAATGTTTTTGTCATGTCAGAAAGTGCAGGACATAAAAATCAGTGGAGATGGGCTTGACATTTGGAAGGCCAGTAAGCATGACAGTTTTCTAAGCTCCTTATATAATTCCCCTTTCTAACCTTTCTGTATGTTATGTTTTTAACCCTTTGCCCATTTGTGGTCTTCCAATTACCTCCTGCTCTTACTGTTGTCCCTTGTTAAGTTAATTCTTGTACCTCTTCCAGAAAACCACGCAACACTGTTGAACTTCCTCAGAATGTTTGACAACTGGAATAACGGTATTAATAAATGGCATTGCTCACATACCAACCCACTTATAATCTATATCTGAAAATGTATTTTCATTTATTTAATTATTTGCTAAATTGGGTATGTGGACTAATGCTTGCAAATCACTACCAGCCACAGCCCAGACCTCAAGGGCAACATTAAAAATTAAATGCAAGAATAACTTAAAATAGTCACTAAGCAGCATATTTTTGGCAGGAGGAAGAAAATTGTGTCTGAAGGAAATTCACAAGGAATTAGAGGAAACGTGCAAATGCTCAAATTTCTACAACACATGTCCATTCAGACTCCTCCCCAGTTCCCTCCAACCATTCAACGCTCTTCCCCTCTAATTCTTCTTCAGTTTAGTCCAGCCATTTTCTGTCTTCAGGTTTCAACTTGTTCTTCCCTTAATTTTGCATGCTGAAATTATGATATCCATGTTGTTTTTTTATGAGTCAAACCATTTCTGTTAATTTTTCTTGTTTTAAACAAGTAGATTCATAGTTTTATCCACCTCTGACTCCCTCCATTCAACACTCACACCTTGTGTTTCACTTCTCTGGGATCTGCAACTTCACCAAATGTTTCTCTGTCATGGTTTTGAACTAACATTTTTTCAAAAGTCTTGGGGATCAGAAGCATATGTCTTAACTTTTATCTGCAGAGATATGACGAAATAAACAAAAAAAAAATAGTAGAGTAAAGGTATCACATTATAGAGTTTTTTTTTTTAATGCTGGTTCTCTTAACTTTGGAACTTATCAAAATAATTTTCAAATTGAATATGGGTGGAGCAAACGTTTGAGAAAAAATTATATGGATCCAAAGTCTGGATAGTTGAGAGACATGATCAAAAGTTACCTCATCTCACAGCATCTGTTCATGTTTAGTTTACACTTAGTATATGTTTTGATGTCTGAGACTGAGTATTCTGTAGTTATATTTTTTATAATTATGTTCATTAGCAACCAATAATACACCCCATGTCAGCAAGAAAAGCAAAGGTAGTAGTACCACTCTCTGGCTTCAGATTAATCTCAGACTTATTATCTTTGGTGTCAGTAGCTGGAGAAATCCACAAAGCCAGATGGCTGATCTGATTTCAGTTTTGGGGTCAAAACTGTGTTCATTACTCAGCAGCAACTAAGTACTATGGGAGCATGAGCATCTAATAATTTGAGTCGCAGAAGTGTAAAACAGTAGTCTCGATAATACTTTACTAACCACTAGTGCAATGCATGAAAGAAAATGTAGTCCACTCTACTAAGGAGACTCAGAGTCACCGCAAAAGCAAGACTACAAGTAGGAAATGCCTTACAAATTACTGCAGAGTCTCTCAGGCAAATTTTGTTGGCCATATAACACATAATGACCCTGTCATAGTCTAGTGTGGGCCCCCCTGTTGGAGTAGGGCCTTTTTGGACCAAGTATATTTAATTGGTCTAAGGTTTGCCTTCTCCAAAACACCACCTAGGGCAGACTTGACAAGTCATCACTACACAGTACCAAAGAGGCACAAAGTGGTTATATAAATTTCAGGAGGGAATGTCATGTCATATTTTTGAACCAAGCCCTGGAATTAATGTCTTGCATTTTAAATTACTGTGTACAAATATCAGTAATTTACAAGGAATAAAGAGACAGGCAATAATGCTTCTTGAAATTTTAAGGAATACTATGCCCTAGGAAGGAACACTCATATATGTGCATCCTTGCACATGCATAGCAGAGTTAGTAATGCTATGTTTCCTCTCCCTCTTAAATACACAACTATTAATTTTATACAAAAGTATGGTTTTAGGTACAGTTGCATAGCATATTGACTATGTAGCAATATAGAAAGCGTTACTTATAACTAATATTTTGTTTATGTAATAAGACTTCTGAGTCGTGCTATGTCTGTGCAATTATATGTAAATAACATATGTACAATACGTATTGATTATGTGGATCCACAGGCTGGATAGAATTTTTATTCAGGTAACTGTACAAGTCATTTTACAAGTGGCAAAGCTATAAGTAAGATACGTGAATGAAACTTCCATGTAGCAAAAACAAGAATTGTATTCATTGCATGTACCCCAAATATTCCATTTTTTCTACTTGGCTTCATGAGTAAGTTGGACAAGGGATTTTTATGATGTAAAAACATAGTGTATCTGTCAAAAAAGCATCAGTTGCACAATGTGATTTTTCTTTCCTGCTGTCAAAGACTGCTGACCAGTCACGAGTAGAGTCCCACAGGGATCGGTCCTGGGTCCTCTCCTGTTTGGTATCTACTTCTCTGAAGTCCAGTCCAACATGAAGGGACTCTGGCTGACAAAGTTTGCAGACAATTTCAAGTTGGGAGCCATTATTAACTCCCCAAGTGATGTTGATATCCTACAGAAAGGCCTCACTGAGACCAACGACTGGTGTCAGAACTATGGCCTTAAGCTCAATGCCAAAAAATGTGTCATCATCCCATTTGAGAAAAAAACAGTTCCCATGAACTGCCACATCGATGGCAGACCACTGAACACAGAAGGTGCTATAAGAGATCTGGGAACACAAGTTGACAGCAACCTCTCTTTTGACCACCACCCTGCCACTGTGGTCAGAAAGTCCTTCTATGTGGCACATCTCATTACTAAGGGTTTTGCATCCAGGAAGAAAAAGGTCATTGTTTCCCTCTACTCTTCCCCCATTAGGCCAGTCATCGAGTACAATGCTGCATTTGGCATGTACCTCACTAGACACCTGCAACAACTGGAGAAGCCACAAAAGTACCTTACAAAGAGGATCATAAGCCTTAAACACTTGTCCTATATGGACAGACTCAAAAAACTGCAACTATTATCTGTCTCATATCGCCTACTTAGAGGTAATCTCTGCTTGACTTATAAAGCCATGTCTGACCCAGCTCTGTTAGAAATGCTACATCTAAAGAAATCCCAATCCCTCCACATCACACACTGCAGAGACCTCAACCTCATTACCACAATCAATAGAACGTGCTGGAGGGACAGTTTCATAACCCAGAGATTGCCCATGCTATGGAATAGACTTCCCATACATGTCACGCAGAGCACCTCACTGGCCCTCTTCAAGAGAAATCTTGATGAGTGCATGGGAAATAGAAATTTCACCCTGGGGATCACTCCAGTGGCTTTACTCGACAGAGGCACTGGGAGCTAAGGTCAGGTGGCGCGATGCCAGGTTATCCTATGGGCTAGGCTTGTAAAGGCTCCAGGGCCATTAGCCTAGTACACACCTATGAACCTATGTGATTTTTCTTTCCAGTATTTTCCAAATTAAAAAAGTAACACTCAACCATTATCATTTATTGTTTATGAAAACAAGCAATAAGTTAGCATAAAAATAAAACTGTGTATCAAAGTTCTAAACCAGTTTAAGGTTTCTTGCAAAGTGTCATGTCTTCTTGCAATGGAAGCTAGGAAAGCTATTGCAATTGATACAATAATTCTTAGATGTCAGCATGCCCTAGTTGTTACATCCTTGCTTTCAGCTTTTAACACCAGTATCCCATAAACTGCTGACAATAAAATGCTTAAATGTATTCATATATCAAACGCTATTGAGCATTATGGTGCCAGGCTAGGGAAAAAGATTTTTAAAAAAGTTATGTATTTTTTCATCTGTTTTTTATATATCTCACTTGTAACACCTTTGGTCTGCAAATGTATGTAACTTTGTAACCTTTTTTTGTAAATGAAAAAGGGGAGAAAATGAATGGAAATACATGAATCTATTTGAAGATGTAACTTTTAAACAAGTCATAAAATGTAATGTCAATCCATTTCAAATATATAGCTGACTAAAAATGAGTCAAAAAGCAGATATTGATTTATGTTGACATTCTGTGTACTGGTCTGTCTATTGTGTATGGACTGATATCATTAAGTCCTTGTTCTTTACAGGTAGTAGAAACTAGTTCAGTTACTTTCCTGTGGAAAAGTAAAACAACAAGTAAAAGATGATGCAATGCTTTCTTCTACAGGAAATTATGTAATTGCTCATGGGGAACACAGCCATGGGCCTGACCTGTGTATAAATAATTGATCCTCTTTGTTCTGTTTTGTCTTTGCTTGGAAAGTATTCAGGTGACCACTTCCTTGTAGGTTTGCAATCTGCAGTTTCTGCCTGTTGTCTTCTAGGAGCTTATAACAGTAAAGGGTTCAGAACTCAAGTTAGCACCGGTTAGAGGTGTATAGCTAGTGAGATAGCTGTTTTCTTTAAATATTCCTGTGTGTTTAATTAAATATAATTTTATTCTTCCACATGTATTTTCTCATTCCTTTGCAAATGTTACTATAACATTGCTGCCTTATTGTTTAAGTAATTTATATTTATTTTAAGAGATTGTGGATTGTTTTTATTGTATATATATATATATATATATATATATCATTGCTGTTAATTACCTGGGTGGATGGTTATCATTTACCATTATAGATTAACAAGCATTGGTGGCTCCCATCTACACTTGTATATAACATTTGGGTGTACTACCTGTGAAGATATTAATGTGTATGACTTCATATTTGTCTTAAGAGCAGCAGATAACTGGAGATCCTTAGCCATTCTAGGGCAGTGGCAGTATTACCATGCCAGGCAAAAGGCTGTACGGAACTGGAGAATTATGACAATCGTCTCTGGAAAGTATGTATATGTGTGTGTATGAGAAAGTAATAACTTGAATGAAAGGCAGTTACTATAGGGAAGAGCACTGGAAGACACTGGTTCACAGTGATAATAGAGAGAAAGAGACATAGGGTAATAGGTGAAGATGGCCTATGTGCAACCTTATCTGAATGTGGATGTTAAAAGCTCATACATTAGACAGCAGTGCATTATGCTTTTGGGGCCAGGTTGCATTTTTTGAATAGTTATTTAATTTCTTTCTTTTAACTCACTGGGTACCAGTGATGTGACTTGAGAGAACCATCCCACTGCTGCCATTATGGATTATAATATATTTGATGTCAGTGACTAAAAACATTCCTCACATATTTGGTTGGTATTGGTGGGACTCAAACCCTATATATTCCACCAGTCATCCCATTTTAGTGACAGTAATCCTATTCTTCACAAGCATTGCAGTCTAACCATACAAAAAGGCAGCTGGTTACTGATAATTGGTAACAGCTAACTTTTTTAAACACATTAACTTTCAAATTGCAAAACTAAAATTATTGCCCCCAAGAAGAAAGAAGCTCATAATACCTACATTGATGACCTAACATATCAGGGGTCTATATCACAAAATCGAATGTTGTGAATGCCGAATACTGGAAGGCCGAACTTGGTAGTTCGAAAGTTGAGAATCTCGAAGCCACAGAAACCCGAATTCTTTCCCAGAGAAAGATCTCAGTTGGCCGTTTCTGCGGCTTCGGCATTTTTGGACCGGGTCAAGGTAAGTGTACGAATGGGTAGTGACGGACTTTAGGGTTAGGGCGCGGGTCAGGTAAGTATGTGATAGTGATGGACTTTAGGGTTAAGGAGCAGGTCAGGTAAGTGTGCAGTAGTGATGGACTTTAGGGTTAGGGCACTGGTCAGGTAAGTGTGCGGTAGTGACAGACTTTAGGGTTAGGGCGCGGGTCAGGTAAGTGTGCGGTAGTGACAGACTTTATGGTTAGGGATGGGTTAAGGATAGTGAATAGATAGTGGTGTATGTTAGGTTTAGTGTAGGTTTTGAAGGTGTTTGGTGAGATTGTGTTATGTGTGTGTTTTTCAGAACAACAAATTTTTTCCCTGGGAAAAAAATTCACTGTTTTGAAGTGTCGATGTTATCCGAATTCGATCTTCCAAATTCACATTTATGGTGTTCGACATTTTGGAAGTTCGATTTTGTGATATAGACCCCGTATCGGGACACCATGGAATTACTCAGACCTCATTCAAATTAGGTGTGAGTAAGAATCTTGCTTAAAAATTGTCCGTCATAGAATAGGTTGTCAAATGGCATGAAAAAGCTGAGCTCATTACACATTTTTAAGAAGAAATTAATGGTTTAACTGGTTACAGAATCTAAGCATCAGCACTTTTGAAACAGTGGTTAGTCTATTAACAGATGGAAAGTCTTGCCAAAAAATCTTAAGTAAACTGTGTCAATGAACGGTAAAGAGCAATTAAGTGTAGGTTGCTGCTCTGTATTAGTGTATAGGAGAGAAAAAAGCACAGATGTGTAGGTTTAAATTTCATTTTGTAAACATTAGTAAAGGTATTATGTGCACCTTCTTTTATACAAATATCTGCTATAGTTATGAGATTTTCACTGTTGATTGTCTTTGTGTAGAAGGAGGTACAGTGGTACAGCCAGTAGCATTGTCACCTCACAGCTAGACGTTCTTCAGTTCAGTTCTTGGCTGGATGCCTTCCATGTGGAGTCTGCCTGTCCTTCCTGTGTTCACCATGTGGAGTCTGTCTGTCCTTCCTGTGTTCATATGGGTTATCTCTAGGTGCTCCCTTTTTCTCCCAAAGATATGCATTAGGCAGATTGGGCACTCTGAAATGGCATTAGAAGTGAACGTTTATGGTATGAAAGAACAACTACAGCAGGACTAACCACTCAGTGGTGTCAACATTGACTTTAGGTGATGGTAACTGTTGATGTGACACCCTGACTTCTTATGTGAAAATAGAAAAAAGGGGTCCGTGGAGAGATGTCTTGTCTTTATCTATCTAAAACTAGATGTGTATATGTATGTATATATATATATATATATATATATATATATATATATATATATATATATATATATATTATTCAGAGACTATCCATGATGAGTGCATATTATAACTTAGTTATTTCAGATTTATAGATCACAGTGCTTTTCATATATACTCTGCTCATCTGTTAAGTTCTGTTCTATTCTGCTGTGTCACTGGCTGGTGTTTAGACAGTGAATTGTGCTACACAGAGTAGCACAAAGTGTGGTGAATTACAAAGTAGCACAGCATGTTTGGTAAAAATAGAGTGGTAGGCAGAATATACAGATGACTACATGACTAATATTGAAATGAAGCTGTGGAACAAAATCCCGGTACATGTGAGGCAGAGCACCTCGCTGGCCTTGTTCAAGAGGAATCTTGACCAATGGATGGGAGATCGCAGATATACCCCAGGGATTACTTCAGTGTCACTGCTTGACAGAGGCACAGAAAAATGATAGGCATAGTTTTTATTCAAACTAAAGGGGTGGCGAAAGCCACATAACTATGGGCTAGGCTTATAAATGCCCTTGGGCAGATAGCCTAGTATGAACCTATGAACCTATGAACCTATGTATACAAATAAGGGACAGCAAATATGAAAATGATATTGCAAACATGGTGGAGTGATTCAGAAATGTATAAAGCAGGCACTCAACAGTAAACTGATCACCTCTTTTGAACCATAGGAATTTCTGGTCTACAGGACTCTAGATTTTTTATGGTAGCAGCTATAGCAGAGTAGAATGTGTTAGTGGCCACTGTTGGAGCCATTGCCTTTGACAAGGCTTGCTGTGGCCCTCCTCATCAACAGATATGGTACCATCAGCATCTAACTTACCACTAGTCTGACCAACAGATTGTGAACTGCTACTATGTGGATGGAGATAGCATACAAGAACTTATCAAATCACATCACCCACATTGGAATCAAGGGGAATGCAGGGACTGCCTCTTCCAGTGAACACTAAGATACATGTACCTTTAACCTTTCCTTGCTACTTCGATCGCTCAGTGACCAACAGGGGACATGGTACAAATTTCTTGTAATTGAGACTGTTCTTTGGGTCCTGAGTAGCTGAGTTGTGGTCTACAGGTTTTAATTTTGCACAGATACAGAGGGATAGCATTGTTGGAACTATGAATGATCTAAAGTTATTTATTAAGAAAATGATCCTACAGTTGATATTTAAGAAAGAAAGAAGTTGGATTTCTTTTGATATTTCCCATTGGCAGAGCAGTGTGTTTAACGCCCTTTTGCATCCCTTATCAGTATTATTTGAAAAACTTTGTGAATTTGAACTGAGGAAGATGCTTGGTGGTCAAAACACCAGTATACAATACAACCTTTCAGAATGTGAATGGTGTTCGTGTTCCAACAAGAATTTGAGAGTTATGAAACTGGACAAGGGGGGTGGGGTAGTTGTGATGACTAAGAATGACTATGTCAACAAAATGAATGTTTTATTGTACAATGATACTTATGGTGAAGTTTCTATTAACAGTGTGAATCTTTTTTGTTCTAAAATTAACTTTATTGTAAACTATTTTTTTTACTCAAGGGCAAATTACTAAAGATGCACATGTCTTTTTATGTGTACGATTCCCTATGGTACTGTGTATTTTTATAGTACCTAAAATTCATAAATGTTTGGAGGATACCCCATTAAGACTCACTGTCAATGCAGGAAGGTCTAGGATGCACCCATTGGCGAAGTATATTGACATTAAATTGAAACACACCATAGAGCCATTTGTTCATTTGGTTAAAGACTCTTGGGATTTTTTAAGCAAACTGAATGGAGTACAGTGCAATAAAAAAGTGATTTTTGCTACTATACATGTGGTGGATTTATTTAGTGTTATTTCCCATGGGTTAATCTGGTTTAATAAATTCTTAGCTGAATCCACCATTTTAACTCAAAATGAGATTAATATTCTAACCACCTTGATGGAGTTAGATTTGAAAAATGGGCTGGAGTCAATAAAGCCTACACAGTAGCTCACTGATTTGTATTCATTAAGCGGCTCTACCTGGCATGCAGAGCTGTGCAAACACGATAAACATTGTGACATGCTAATTGCAGCATAAGCAGCTGAATTCTATGCTAATTAACCAATCCAAGATCAACAAGCTATAAAGCAGTTATGTACACTCAGTGCATGTTTTGGCCTCAAATTCCAAAACCTATTGAAATACAACCATGGAAACTACTCTACATAGAATGAATGTTAGGGGTTGCTGCTGCTCTTCCGCATGTGAATATGCAACAGGCTGAAGTCTATGCTGCTGTTGCTGCTAATAGATGTCAGCCAACAAGGAGAAAGGTGTTTAGACTTCATTTAACTTTTCATGGTCTGCATCAGGTGGAAACTATAGAGCGCTAAAGGGTGGATAGAGACACACTACAAGAACTCTGCAACCTCTGTCATCCTCAACTGAGACCAAGGGCAAACCGAGGGGAACCAACACCTGTGGAAACTAAGGCATGTGTATCACTTAGAATATTAGCTACAGGAACCTTCCAGAGACCAACAAGGGGATATGCTGGGGGTATCACAGGCATCAACATCAAGGATCCTCCATCAATTCCTGAATGCTATGCTATAACATGCCCGTAACTACATACATTTTTCCCCATACACCTGAGAGCAGAGCTACAACTATGTAGGATTTCTACCCTGTAGCACAGCACATTTCCCTGAAGTCCTGGGTCCCATACACTGCAAGCACACTGAGATCAAAGTACAACTCAGGGAACAGGGAAGACTGTACACAAACATGAAGGGCTTCCACTCCATTAATTGCCAGGTCATATGTAACGCTAGGGGAGTCATACTGAATGTGTGTGCTGGCAACCGCAGCAGTTACCATGAATCCCATATCTGGCACAACTCTCAAGTCCATCAGAGGTTTTCTGGGGGGATACCCCACAAGTCATTTATTGGGTGATGCAGGGTATGCACTAAAACCATGGCTGATGACACCCATCAGGAATGCACACATACCCACTGAAGAATGCTATAATGAGACACGCTCAAACAAGAAATATCATAGAACATGTGTTTGGGGTGCTGAAGTCACGATTCCAGTGCACTGATCCATCAGGGGGAGCCCTGCAGTATAATCCCGGTACTTGTGCTGAAATTTACACTCCCTGTGCTATCCTTCACAATATTATCCTGAGAAAACAGCTTCAACAGGAACACCAACAGGAAGGGGCACACATCACTCCACCACTGGCAAGGTCACACAGCCACACTCAAGTGAGGAATCAGAAGGGGAACCACCAGCTACTGTGGGTGTTGGTAGATGTAGGCATGCAGAATATGCCCTTGCTCTGGCCAAGAGGCAATGGATAGCACACATGCTCACCACCTAAGTGGGTACAACTTTCATCCTATGCACATACGTATAGTACAATTGATGCCAGGCAATGCTCACAACCTTTACTTACCTGTGTAATGGCTGCATACTGCTAGCATCACACAGAGTCAGCCCTGAATTAAATCACTTGAAACAATCAGACTATCATGATAAGTGTTGAACTTGTAATAGGAAAATAAATGGCTAAAAACACAAATGAATGGCAGATCTTTGCATACTGTTGCTTGCTAATGTACCCAAGTTGAAGGTGGGTGAGTTTTACAGCAGTAACATCAACATGTGACAGGAATGGCTTATGTCAATAGATGTGTTCTCTATCAACTAATAGGCCTCATGCATCAAAGATAGACACAATACAAAACCTGTAAGAAAGCAGTACAATTTTCAAAAGAGCATCACAAACACATATATACTAAGCACTCAGTCAGCTATGCACCCTGTGCATCAGACAAAAGACTTATGTATCCCTGAATCCAACAGATAGAATCAAGGAGATGGCATATAATCATTTGCACAGGGTGTTATTTGGGGGGCAGGAGGCCAAGCCTCAAACAAAAGGTAAATGAGTGTGTCTGAGTATGAAAGACAGGCTGGCATAGCTTTAGATAATTATCAAATGCCCAATGAGACAGAATGAGCTGTCCAATATCTGAGGGATCAGTGGAATAGGTATGAGTAGGCCTACTGACTGCATCTGAGGGAAGTACATGGGGATGGCTGAATGTTAACCTCAGTGTCAGATTCAACCTCTGCACCCCCTAACTATGCCTCTGTTTGGCTACCATCATCATCAGAGTCTACCGAAACTCTGACATCAGGTGGTAAGAGTCCTATGTGATGCCAGTGCACTGGCCCAGCAATCAAGGAGCCTCAATCCTCACCACTAACACCAGTGAGGGGCATCCACATAGGGGAGAATAACAATACACACACACACAGTAAGGTACAATTTCCCTTAAGAGCACACAGAGATCACAGTCACTCTGGGGCTAGTTTCTCACTTTCTCTCCAGATCCCCAATAAGACTCCCCACTGGCACAGCTATAGGGTCCAGATCTCAGCCTAGTGGGCAAGCTAAAATCTCCAGCACCCTCTCTGTCCAACCAGTGCTTCATGTCCCTGGCCACGTAGCTGACACAAACACACTTTGAGATAAGAGTTATATACAACCACACAGACACTCCTGGGGAAGGCTGGCACAGGTTCTCCAGCTGTGCCCCTTTTACCCAGACTATACGGTAGAAATCACTGCCACCACTCCGTAATATTTATCAGCTTCCAAAAGGGCCTTATGAAAGGGTGTCCAATTATACTGTGCAACATTATTATCCAAATGGTAAGTGCAACTGAACAGTCAAGGCTTATTTGGAGTGACTTTGTACAGTATCACTATATATATATGCAATGTACTCTAGAGCTTAAATTATCTCTACCCAAAACAGCCACAGTTGAAAGGTTTAAGAATATTTAATAATAAATAATAAAAACACCAGACAATACTTCTTACTACACAGTGCTAGTCAAGAGTTTAGACACAGAAAAAATGCATAAAATAATATAGTAGAATAGTTCTGACATCAATATAGAAAACAACTGTCTAATCTTCCTATTTCCTAGCTATTTCTAAGGGAAAACACAATTCTAAAATAAACGTACATATAGAACACAGGCAGAGTGCTGGTCAGTCGGATGTTCTCAAGACAAATGCTAAATGCTCTGAGTCTCTCTGTCCATAAATTGATAACACAGTACCACTGACTCATTTCAGATTACATCATTATTTTTTGTTTTCCAGGCTAACAGAAGCTCAGAGTGTAACAGCTCTTTTGATCTTGCAGCTGGTCAGAAACCAGAGCAATAAAAGACACTATACATGTAAATTCTATGGGATATGTGATTGTAAGTATACTCTGAATAGGCTTAGAGTTGAGGCACTAGAGAATCAGAAGTGTTTGTGTTTTGTTTTACTACTTTTTTACCACTGTTTTCTGCTGCTATACCTTTGCTGTTGTACATTTTGAAGACTGTTACCTGGCCTGTTTGTGAGCTGCTGTTTTTTTACCACTGTTTGCTGTTGCTAAATCTTTGCTGCTGCACATTTTGAAGACTGTTACCTGACCTGTTTGTGAGCTGCTGCTGTGAATTATGAAAACTCTGACATTGTGATTTTAAAATTTTCTGAAAGGTATCTACTGTCTTTTTTGTGGTAAGCAACAAAAGCAAGAATTCCCTCATCAAGACATCTCAGCTCCGGGTTTTGTGATCAAACAATTACACAATGCCTGACTTATCAGCTTTCCTCCAGCAGAGTGGAATGTGGTTACATTTTTGAAGTTCAATATTTACCATCATTTTCTTCCATTTAAGAGAACAAGCCTGTGGCTTATATTAATATTTACAAATGACAGAATTATCTACAAAATTCTATCTGGCTAGGCTGGCAGCCTTCACATATATTCACATCCTACACTTCCACTGTCAGGATTACCTGTGATAATAAGCAACAAACACAGGAATGAAATTAATACTACACTATATACTTAAAACCATTTATATGATAACAAACTAACACTGGTCCCACTTTCGCATATGGTACAGCAATACACACAGTCATTACACCCACCTCACACATACAGCTAAATGCATATAACTAACAAATGGTCATCAATTATTAAAGAAACATTTTTGGCTTACCATGTGTAGATGATGTCACACTTGGTACGGAGGATGGTCCTGAAAGAAATGAACCAAAGTAAGGGCACAAATTAAGCATCACAATTAGAATAACACAGGGGGACAGTGAATACACAATTTTGCCTATATATCAGTGATGAATAGTTTTTACTGAAACTTGGCTGGCACATCCACCGACATGCCCATGTATAATGAACAAGTGTGTCATTAACTCTATTAATTTATTAATAGGTTCTTTAAAAAATCCATAGGAAGTATTACTTACATTTTTATATATTTTACTATACAAGGAAATCTAAAACTTGACATATGCAAGTTTACCTGGAAGCTCATCCTGGCACATAGTTGTCCTCCCCGACACATCAGCACCGACATCAATTATATGTTGGTGTGCAGTTTCCACTGAGCTATCTGGATCTCTGACATTGGACAGGAACTCTTCATTTGGTGTCAGTAGTGGCTTGGTAGCAGAACCCTCACCCCCATAACCAACTGTTCCCAGGCAACTGCAGCTGCTCTTCTCTGGGCTGATGAAATCATATCAGTAGCCCTATGACGCATTCGATCATAAATCCTGGTACAACCCCCTACTGCACTGTCGTTCACTAACTGGTTCCAAATCTCCATTCTGGCAGCCATGTCCCCATGTCCTCTGTCAAGCAGAAATCAGCTGTGGTGCCTGAATGCCTGCACTGTTACATCATTTTCAGAGTCACTGAAAGGGGGTTTATCTTGATTTGTACACTTGGGTGCCATAATCCTATGTGACATAAAACAGTGAAGGATGCAACACATAAATATAGTCCAACTAAATTCCTGCTAATATACACATATTTTCCAACATTAAGCACTGGAGACACATTTCAGTTATTAACATTGATGGTTATGCTGTTGTATCACATCACACTCACACAAAAAAGGAATACCACTTTAGTAATGTATTGTTTCCCATTGAAATAGCAGGATGACTACACATGTTCAACAGAAAACCTCTTAAAACACACTTTTGATGTGGCAACAAACAAATGTTAGGTGGCTCCCCCACCCCCAACACAACAAGCAAATGAGTTTGTACAAACCAAGGAATACCACATAATTCAATTGTTATAAGTTTTCAGCACAATTCTCACAATGTGTACACATTTACAACAAACAAGTCAATTGTACATGATTGCCAGTCATCTCTCACTGTGGCCATCACTCCCCTGGAGGTGTCTATGGGCCGTCTTAGTAGCATAACACCCTGTGTCATTCACACAGTACATTACATTTCCCTGAAATAACATAGAAGATTGTAAAATAACAATTTTATCAATAACAGATGATGAAAGTTAATAATCCGTTTATCTGAAAAAACGTAAATGCTTGCCAAAAATACCCATGCCAACAGTGAATTATAAAAAGTGTATATAGCTAAAAGTTCCATTTTCTACTGTATATATATATATATATATATATATATATATATATATATAAATTGCTTTAAAACATATTACAAAATCTAGAATGTACTTGAAAAATGCAATCATAACTTAGCAAAATGTGAAGCCTTCTCTGTAGACAAATCAAAAGGAATAGCAATCTTTTGTTTTCTCCAAATGCACAGGTCTCCTCACCTTCAAGTTCCCTAGCTATTCAGGCCTCTGAGCATGGTGAAGAAGCAAATGAGGTGTAAACGCATTAGAATTGCAAAATACCAAAGTTTTGACTTCATGTAGCAGATGTAAACATAGTGTAGGTACTATCTCACTGTTAGTTGCTAACGGATTGCAACTGTGAATGATTAGTGGGAGAGAGAAAGAAGACACAACAGCAGTTCCAACTACCTTACCTGCATTGGGTGTGTCACCCAGGATGCACTTACAAACTGTAGAAATAACTTTGGCAAGCTTTTAAATGGAACTAAACAGCATGCATTTATCATTTTTGTTCACTAATAGCTAAACTCTTCTGTCTTTGCTAAAAAATGTTTTTCACTGTCATGTATTTTTATCATACATTTAAAAGACAATGATAAAAAATGCACTATAGACTGCATGCCTGAGAGTACAGCACATATAAGAAAATAATGAATGTAATGCAAACAGAAGTGAGAGCTGCATTGGTGCAAACATAGTCATAAATACTTATGTGATCACTCATTCCACTAAATATGTAAGACACATGTATAAACAAATGAGCGTACAAGTGTATATGTGGTGTTAATACTGTGGAGGAAATGGAAACTGATTGTATGCACATGATTTGCTTTCCTGCTGCAAAGTTGTTTCTCTGACAAAGAAGATAAGACACTCCTAGTGTGTTTTGTAGGTTCGTTAGTATGATACTTCAAATCCAGAGTTGTGTTAAAATGTATTTTGTAATTTTTTTAAAAATATTAATATTTGCATGGTGCATGGCTTAGCGCAAATATGGTAAAATGTGTAAATATTTTAAACATAATGGAAGTTGCTCCTATGATAAGGACAGCATAAATCAGAGCTGTTAATCAACTGTGTGTGTAGTACACCTGGTAAACATGATGAAGCACACAGCACATAGGATATGTAGATCATAGTTCAAGTCCCACATTTTTCTTTTAATGATAACATTTAATAAACAGTTATACCCGCGGTGGGGGTGCTGTGGTAGCGTTGTCGCCTCACAGTAAGACGCTGTCCGGTTCGATTCTCAGCTAGAGCGTCTTCTGCGTGGAGACATATGTGAATGGGCGTACCTTCGTTGAAGGTTGTGCGTCAGGGCTGGTAACTCGGCACGTAAAAATCAACTACCAATCATTAGCGGACCGGAGTTCCGCTGTGGCGACCCCTAACCGGGAAAAGCCGAAAGACACAATATAATGCATGTTGGCCTTTGCATGTCTCATTTGCGTGATGCTCACCTGTGCGCAAACAAGGTGTAATGCCACAGACAATGAGGAGACATTGTCAGTTTCAAAAGATACATTGTTATATCTTTTGCTTTCTATCATGTAAACACACAAGTAGTGTTGCGTAGACATCAGCATCCATACGTAACACCTGCTGACAATAAAGAGACATTGTCAGTTTCCAAAAATTACATTGTTACATGTGTGGTCTTCCATCGTGCAAATACACTAAATAACATTGCACTGTGGTCAGCACTCATCCACAGTAATGAGCGTAAACAATAGACCTGCTGCCTAACTCTCCCTATTGCAACAGGTATAAGTTAATGGCCAATGCAGATGACTGAGGGTTCTAATCCAGCAATGCTGGTCCACTGTAATTTATATAAAAATTAACATAAACATAGTTATACATAAAATAACTATGTATAGCAGGTGGATTGAACATACACATGAGATCATATATATTATATGTCTAACTGTGGGTATCAGTACAATTATGGTTCTACAATTAAAATTTTATTTTTTGAACTGTCATGTCACACACATACATGGTTAGCCAGTCAACTCTTTAATGTGTCTATATAACTAATGAACATGTCAGACAAACACATCCTCAGTAGCAATGGGCACTGTGGACAGTAATTAGTATAAAAACTACACCTGTTGCCCAGCCTTCCCTGTGGCAACTGGTGTAAGTTGCAGGTGTAAGTTCATGGCCACAATGCAGGTGACACAGGGTTCTAATCTAGCTCACTCCAATTTTTATTAGTGCTGTTCCATTACATTTTTAAAAATAAATCACAATATAAAGATAATTATACATAACAATAACTATGTATAGCACTAGATATCATATGAAATATATGTGCGACTGAGGGTATCCTGGCAATTATGTTTCTGTAGTTTAAAGTTTCTTTTCTGCCCTGGGATGGGCTTCATACTTCAATGATGGTCATATACACATGGATGTATAAACCATTTCTTTGTTAGGTCACACACATATATGGTTAACCACTCACTCTTTAATGTGTCTATATAACTAATGAGCAGGTCTAACAAGTATTTCTTCTGTGGAAAGGAGGAGAAAACACCTATGTGGAAGAATATGTATTCTCTATTTTACAATAGTTTGAAACCCACATTGTACAAATTACTTTTATAAGTGTGTAAAGCAACACAAAAAATGTGTCAAGTCATAAAATTTATAAGCCCCAGTACATGTTTAAAAAGTTAAGTCATCTTGCAGGTACAGCGGTATGCAAGCCATAAATTAATGCCAAATGTCAAAGGACCCTTCCTATTTCATAAACTGCCCTCATCTCTATTTGGCAATGTTGCTTTCCACTTAACATCATGCAAATAAAGTTGGCACGGTTGTGTTGGTTTGCACACTAGCTGTAAAACGAGATATAACAAACTGGAGGAAAAACACTTTAACTGTTACTGGATGACCTGTGTAGACATGGCAGGATCTAGAAAGGAAGGTGCCCAATTTAAGGATCAAAGAAGGGGTGTAGAGGAGTCCAGAATATTCATTAGACTCCTTGTAAAGTACCACACCCATAGGCGTTTGCAGGGAGACTATACCAGTTCTCAATAAAAAACAAGACTTGGAACAGTCTAGCCAAGGCTGTCTCCAGTGCGACTAGCATTCCATGTACTGGAGAGTGATGCAGACACCATTACAATGACCTGAACATGCACAGCAGGTACAACTCAACCAGTTGCTGGATGAGTTTAGGACTGCTGACATCCCACAGTTGTCTAAGTATACAGATACTTTAAATTATATACAAAGCTGGAGATAGCCAAGACTGGCATGTATAATCTTCTTCTTCTTTCGGCTTTTCCCAGTTAGGGGTCGCCACAGTGGATCACCTGTCCGCTCATGATTGGCAGTGGAGTTTTACAGTGTCGAGTTGCCAGCCCGGCGCCCAACCTTCCACAGAAGGCACACACACATGCACCCACTCATGCCTATGGCCAATTTAGAGTGTCCAATCTACCTACAGCATGTCTTTGGGATGTGGGAGGAAACTGGAGCACCCGGAGGAAACCCACGCGACCACAGGGAGGACATGCAGACTCCGCACAGAAGGCACCCCAGCCAAGAATCGAACTGGAGAACCTCTTGCTGTGAGGCGACAACGCTAACCGCTGCACCACCGTGGCCACCCTACTGGCATGTATAATGCTCTTCTCTTTTTCTCTCCTCTTTATTTTACAATTGTCCAGGAAATTTCAGTGAACAGGGAGGCCCATGCTGAACATCAAGACTGAAAGAAGCAAGGTTTATATATGCAGCACAAATTAATAATTCTTTGATTAATTGCTCTTCCATATATCAGTAGCAAATTAAGCATGTATATATAACTGTAAAATCAAGCATGTGTGCTTCATTCTGTAGCTCCAGTTAATTATAAGAGTCAGTTGTAATAGAGAGTGCATTCAGATGCTATAGGTTCAAATCCCACAAATGCATACTAAAATAATAAAAATATAAATATTCATTTCAACAAAATTGGCATAAATGTCACGTTGTTAACTTAATCTGAATTATTTGTAAAAACAAATGTACAATATATGCATATTACAAGGATTATTTGGAACAATTCTCAGTCATTTTGGATTTTTAAAAAGTATAGTTAAAGTAAAAGGAAAATCATATTGGTATTGTAGTAGTTTACTGTATAGGACATTTGATGGTTCTATCTTTTTTTTTCTGTTATCCCAGCCTTTATCTCTCTTTTTTATTTTTACATGTGTGATCACATCGTTCTGATGTTATAATTTTCTGACAACTGGCAAAATGATTTCCAGCACAGTACAGCTTAGCCTTCCACCTCAGCAATGGCTGCCATACCAATGCCCAGTACATCTGGGATGCAACTTGGCAGTACTTTCTTTATAGCCCCTGCAGTATCTGGGCCCTCAACATCAGGTAGCATTACCCCAGCAGCTGGTGCAGTGGTACCCTCCAGGAGTATTGGTGGAGGTGGGGATTTTGTCATCTGCCAGGAGCTGCATGGCATGGTGCATGAGGTCATAGAATGTATTATTGGTGTATGCCTCAGCTGTATGGTGTAGATGCCAGTTAAAATGCTGAGAAAACAAAAACATCAAACACTTCAACAGGAAGCTGAGGGAGGAGATAGTGATGACAGTTCTGAGGGTGAGGACTAGATTCTCACTGTCCCTATGCTTGACAAGCATGGGCCTCCTATGTTCCCTCCCTGTCCCCAATCATGGTGTCCCCTAACCTTTTGTGTCCCTCACCATTCGTATATCTGTCTTGTTTGTCTGCACTTCCTTCCTCACCTACCCTACTTACCTGACCTTGACATACCCATGTCCCTTACCTAACATTCCTCTTTTACTGAAATAAAATAAAAAAACTGGGCACCTGTCCCACAAAAAGAAAAAAAAATTCATCTCATAAATAGCTGTTCACTTCACACATGTGTGTTCTGGATACACTTGATTTGGTACAATTGGCTATGCGACATGATTGCGTTGTTGTCACCCATCTGATTTATAGTGGTGGTCCAAATTCATCCAATTTTATATACCTGTTCATATTACTCTGTTGAAGAAGTCGATATCTATGGTTCTTTCCTAATTCTGTCCTGCAGATTCCTATATTGCTTCACCTTTATTAGCCCTTGTTAGCCCGCATTAGACCACTTTCCTGTCTACTCCATTTACATACCTTTATTCTGGTCAAAAATGAATCACACACCACACACATGGCAAAAATGCATCCAATAAAGCCCTTCAAATGTTGTACTCTGCTTTTGCATGGAGTTTAGCATTGTGTACCAATGCGTGCAATGGTAAATGGCTCTTCTTGTCCTATGGCATAGTGTGGTTCCTCCACACAATGCTGCTTAAACTCACTGCTCTAAAAAACACACAGCTACATCAGATTAAGGGCAGTACTATGAAATATTTACTATAAACATTTATTTAGACTGCTGAATGTATAAAAATGCAAAACCATATGTGTACTACTGACATAAATCAATTGACTGATGTTCATTTTTGGATTCAAACCCTGTGTCATTTGTATTCAAAATATGGACTCACTGCTCTTACACCTACTGCCACTGAGAAGGATAGGCAGCAGGTGTATTTCTTACACTCAGTACTGTCCAAAGTGGCAACAGCCACATCTCGCCTTTTAGCATGTTTGCACAAAGGAAGGCCAACCAATGGAAATATTACTATTATTCCATTTAAGTAGCGATCTGCAATTGCTCATCGCTTAGCTCCATTCAAATGGAGAAGGTAAACAACAGTCCTTAATGTTATAAAAGTTATGACACAACATTTCCAATATAAACTACAGTATGAACACCAAAGTATCTGTCAGCTAGTTTTACCCTAGCATATATACATAAATAATTCTCAGATTTAAGTTGCATTCATTAAATGTGAATCTTGCATGCATAAACACTTTGCCATCAATCATGCAAACCAGTTGCACGGTGATGCGCTATGTCAAGAACTGATTAGCATTTATTACTATGTTTATTGCCCAGTTAGTCTTTATCCCATTAACATTCATATAAAAACACAACCAAAGGGAAGGGACTTGTTAGTGACATATTTACTCAAACTCACTTATGCCCTGCACCCATGCACTTTAAAATGGATATGTTAGTAATAGTTCTCAAATGGCAACTACACTACAAAAATAAATAGCACAACTGCATTGTTACATCATCTAAAGCTTTATACTGACAATAGACATTCAGATTGTGTTCTACATGTATTAATGTGGACATCAATTCACCACAAAGAGCACACATACATCTATAGTTGCATCCATGCTGATCACAAAAATATGTGTGTTTGTGACTCTAAGCATGTAATGTGCACAACATATTGAGAAACAGGTGCATATGTCTCAGTTCTACAACATGCATTTCTGACTGCTTATTGCATCTAGTTTGAGAAGCTGTCTTTTAAAAAGAAGTTAGGTACTTACCATAATGTTCCATCTGTTTTGTCCATTTTCATTTATCCTTGACATATGGGGTTAGGTTCCAACACTGAAACCGACTTGGCCGTTACAATAGCTCGTGCAAGCCAAAAACTATCGAGCTTCTCCTCTACCCACAATTCCTCTTTCTCAGTTACCTCAGATTGAATTTGCAGATTAGAAAAGAAGGGTATAGATTAGGAATCCTTAAAGGAGGCCATATCTGCTATGCCCTAAGAGCTATAATAAACTGATTATACACAGTCCATTCCACCAAGAAAAGTCCTCAAAGGCTGGGGGATGGAGGGAGGGGAGTCAAGGATAAATGAAAATGGACAACACAGATGGAACGTTATGGAAAGTACATAACTTCTTTATCTGATGTTGTCAATTTTCATTTTATCCTTGACATATGTGGCAGAGTCCACAGCTACCTTAGCTTTGCAGAAGAATCATGGAAGGATATTCCTGAGCACAATTGAACCAAAAGAGTTTCTTCCTCTAGAGACCATATACTATATGTAATGAGTAATAAAAGTATGGAAAGATGCCCAAGTTGCTGATGCACATATATCATCCATTGAAACTCTAGTTTGGAAAACTGCTGAAGTGGCTATAGATCTTGTAGAATGTGCCTTAACCAGTCTTGGCAAATCAATTTTCTTTCTATCATAGATGAAGGATATGCAATCCTTGAGCCATCTGGCTAAAGTCACTTCGCTGACAGGTTTACCAAACCTTGCACTGGAAAAGAAAACAAATAATTGGTCAGATTTTCTTATGGCTTTCATTCTGTGAAAATAAAGTGTAAGTGGCTGTGAACATCCAACAAATGTAAACAGTATTCACCTTTTTACAAACATTTGGAAA